>NW_024885355.1:2049485-2135952 GCF_019232065.1 Centrocercus urophasianus
CCCCCTTTATAATCTAATTTCTTTATATTGTTAAGAAAGAATTACAGCTTTTTCTCTTTCACCAGGGGGCTTGGGGACTTTTTCCTCTCAGAATGTTAGAAAATTTTCTCCATACTTGGAAAGAAGCATTTTGTTTGCACACAACACACATTGCTGGGGGATTTTCAGTGCTGACACTGTGTCGGGTTGGCACAGATGCTTTATACCTGTGCAGCCAAAAGAACTGGCAGATGGTTGGTGACAAAAGGAGCATCCCATGGAACTGCAGGAGAATCATCTCAACAGATTCTGGATTTCAGAGCCT
The DNA here is from genome assembly GCF_019232065.1 of Centrocercus urophasianus. NCBI lineage: Eukaryota > Metazoa > Chordata > Aves > Galliformes > Phasianidae > Centrocercus > Centrocercus urophasianus. Next base: position 2,049,790 of record NW_024885355.1, read on the forward strand.
GAATGATACTGTTCAACAGCCAAACCATAGCACAGCTCAGCATTCAGCCAGAAGCAAAGCAGGTGCTTGAAACATTTGCCAGGATTCCTAGATTCCAAAGAGCTTAGTCTCCAAGCCAGAAGCTGATCTGACAACTGAGTGTAGGAACCTCTTTCAAAGGGATCAAAGGGCAGCTATCCAGTGTAGGACAGCATCTCCAACCTAGGCTATGTGGCTTCCTGATAGCAAGATGACAGGCTTCTCCATCATTGCTCTTGCCAGGACTCAAAGCAGGACAGGGGACCAGTAAGCATATACAGTATTATGAAGTGGCAGCTCAGAGAAGAAATGTGTTACCCAGCAGGGATTCTTTGAGCACATGTTGCCAGGACCACATGATAGAATCATCTTCCACCCCACTGTATTTGGTTCCAGAGACCAAATAAGTAACGTCCCACTGTTCAAGCCACAGCGTTGCACAACCACATCAAACAGAACCCTTATTGATGGGGCTGGGGAGGAAGGAGTCAAGGTTGTTGAGCTTAGTATGTTAGATTTGCCAGATTGGGATCAGTTCTGCTCCCTGCTTGATGGCTTCATATTTCAGGTCATTCTACCACAAACAGGAAAATGACATACTTGGAGTTCTGTCTTCCATCTGAACTTAAAGAAAATTGTTTTCATCTTTTCTTTTTCCAGTTAGTGGAAGGATACAGGTCTTTGCTACTCACTCTTCATTTATTTTCTTTAATTTCCTTCCCTATTTTCCAGTATTTGCCCCTGCTAAAAACCTTCCCAGCTACAACTTCTTGTTAAGCAATAGTGAACCAATCCAGAATATGTTGAACCTCTTTTTAGAAAAGAAATGAATGAAGCAAAGATCACTGCAATAATCTGTTTTCAGACTTAGGAATTCTTCCACATCTTTGCATTTCAGAAGATGACCTTTATCAGATGGAAAGTCTACAACTATGTGTTGACTGCGAAGGGCAGACTACAGATATAGAATTTGATGTACAAATGTAATAGCCTTTCTGCTATCATACATCAGCCTGTGCAGCATAGGCACAATGTCACAGAATGAAAAGCATAAGATAGAGACAATAAACACAAAAAGTAGCTTGCAACTTGCAAATGGAGAAGAGGAATCCAAGTAAAACAATTTATACTGAATGTCCAATGGAGTCCTGTGGAGTTAGTCTCCCTAGAGGAGACAAGAGAATCAAGAACAATATTATCTCTCTAAACGCAAACATTGTTAGGGAGAGAGGGTGCTGATGGGATCAGGCCAGGGAGAACAAGAGAGCTCTTTGCTGAGTAAGTGACTGGTATAGCAAAGGTTGTTCACACTGATGCCTTAGGGCTTTGATTTCATGACCAGGAGACCTTGAGACCTGCCTCAACTGATCCTTCCCATAATGAGTGGATTGAGCGCATTAATCAAACCTGAGATTTTGGGGCTCAGAGTTCAAAAAGCTACCGGAGGTGAAGTCATTCCCCTCCTTCCTCCTTTTCTTGTCCTTTCCAAGAACAACCCCACTATATTTCTTTTTCTTCCTATTTTACTGAAATCACCTGGGGGTCAATTATCTTTCTGGGATGGAAACCATATGCCCTTTCACATTCTTGAATAAGGTTAAGCTGCATATGATGAAACCGATCAATTAAATCTTGTGGGAAGGAACAGGGAGAATGAAGCCTGGCCCGGAATTACCAGTAGTTCTCATTTGCTGACAACCTAATCCAAGGTATCAGATATATATAGAAATGTGCTTGACACGAGGAACAGAAGAGAAAGTGCTGCTATATCATTGTAAAATCTAGCTATGCTGGAAACATTAATATAAACAAGATGGGGCTATATCCTGTCAAAGACTGGTAAGAATTTAACTATGGGAGGATTTAATTATTTCAGAGACAAATGTTCCGTGTGATTTTGTGCTTGCAGCTTTCAGACTGCTTTGAATACAGCAGATACCCTGCTGATTTATGTTCACAGAACCACAGAATCACAGAATCATAGAATGGCTTCATTTAGAATGGATCTTAAAGCTCCAACCTCTGCCTCTCATCGCTTCAGGCTGACCAGGGCTCCATCCAACCTGGTCTTGAGCACCTCCAGGAATGGAGCACCCATAGCTTTATGGGCAGCTTGTTCCAGCGTCTCACCTCACTCTGAGTAAAGAATTTCTTCGTAATATCTAAGCTAAATCTCCCTTCAAACCCATTCCGCTTTGTCCTATCACTATCAGACCACGTAAAATGTCAGCTCCCCTCTTGCATGTAGGCTCTGTTGAAGTACTGGAAGGCCTCAATGAGGTCTGCCCTGAGCCTTCTCTTCACCAGCTGAACAAGCCCATATCCCTCAACATGTCTTCATAAGAGAAATGCTCCAGCTCTCTGAGGATCTTCATGGCCCTCAGGACCTACTCCAACATCTCCATGTCTTTTTTGTGCTGGGAGCCCCAGGGATGCAGTACTCCAGATGTGACTTCATGGGGACAGAAGAGAGGGGAACAATCCCTCCCTGCCCACTGTCACCCCTCTGTTGGTGCAGCCCATATCCTGTGTTGGTTCTTATCATTGTAAATGGTTATCCTTCAAGACATCTGGATAAATATCTGAATAAATATACATAATACATACATATAGTGCTAATCTGGCAGAGATAAAAGAGAAGGCAATACGAATGAAGAACTGATCTGTTGAGTCTTATACTGGTCAAATTCTACACAATCAAAAACAGCAAGTGGAAATAAGAGCTGCAGGCAGAAGCAAGAAGCTATAAGGAAACAGAACAACACAAACTAAGACCTGTTTACAAATAATTCTCAATAGTCTCTAAATTGAAAACTTTGTTGTGTGTTTCACTTAATTTCCTTATGAAGCAACTTTTCCTTTGTCAATGGAAAAGAATAACTCTGAGAACCACTCAGTCCAGGTTTGAAGAAGGTCAGTTGCACTTGGGGTAACATTTCAGTGCAGTTACACTTTCTTGTTAGTGAGCATTTGAAAAGTGAACTACTGAAAAGAAATAAGCATGCACACACACACACAAACATTCACAGATGTCCACTGTTCTGGCTTCAAATAACCATTGCGGAGAAAGAAGGGTAGTATATATATAGGCATGCACGTGTGTGGGCATGCATGGGAAAGCAAAGTGAGCTTTATTTTTACTCTGATTCCCACCTAAACAAAGATCCTAATGTTATCCCCTGGAATGAGGTAAGAAACATGATCATTTGGTTCCAAGACCTGCCTGCAACTACAGTTTGTGTAGCCCTGAATGAGCAGCAGGCAAAGCTAGAGAGATCAGATGAACTGCATTTAGAAGTGATGCAGTGAACTGGTACAAGGGGAAAGTGCTTTTAGTGATCAATACGAAAACAAGGGGTTTTCATCTGACCACGGTAAGGATGGCAAAAAGGAATTTGGGCAATATAATATAGGATAAAAGGGCAGATAGCCTCCTATTTCAATCTAAAGACTTAATGATGCTTATTAAAAGGTTGTTACTTGGTTTCATGGAAGACTTATGGCCCTCCTCCTTCCTTAGAATTAATGGCCTCAGAGGGAAAGGCAAGAATTTTTTTCTTTTGTTCTTGGAGGTGGTTTTTTTGCTTTTGTCTACTTTCTGCCCAAAGATCAGCTCATACAACAACCAACTTACTTACATGTTTTTTAAACGAAGTCCATTGCTTATTACCATACACGATGCAATTCATCAGGAAGAGCATTCATAAAGCAGCTAGTGGATAATAAGTTATTATGTCTTGCTACAATTAAGATGTGGGTCAACTTCACTTGGGAGCTCTGAAATAGTGGACTGGCCTTATGTTTCAGAAAATGTACTACACCAGAGTCAAGCCTGGAAGAGGACACTCTGGAGTCAATGAACCAGGGGTGAGCTGGGTTACACAAGTCTGCAGCCATCCTTCCACCACTGCAACACTTCATTGGAGCTGCCATTTTTTCTATGAATTATTGCTTCCTTGTCACATTTGCCTCTCTTTCCATTTGAAAACAGTCACTGGGGAAGAGGTAAGCAGCCAAAGAAAACCTCCTGAGGGGTAATGTATCAACAACAACGTAAAAAGATGTGGGTCCACCTCTTGTAGAGGGGGGCAGAGCCATTTGGTGCTTGTTCAGTTACAGGAATCTAATCTGTCTATCAATGCAATGGGCGGTACTGTTTTTCTGGCACTGGAAATCAACAGTGTGTCTTGAACTCACTGCTACTGGATATTTTAGGCTACTTAGAGTGTCTCAATGCCATACAGTTCTTCAACAGCAGCTAGCAAATATAATTCAGAAGAATATAATAAAAAATCCACAATGTATTCATTAGCTTTTCAGTCACTGTTAGGAAATTCTGTATGGCATTGCAGTGTAAGCTTACAAGGCTACAATTCTACATTAAAAGGACAGTGCAGAGAGAGGCACTTGGAGATAGGAGCACAGAGCACCAAACTTCCCTTCTTGTTAGATAGACTCATCTCATTAGCATGAATTGGTCTTTTGTGCATTAAAGAACTCTCCTTCCACTTATCAAAAACAAATCATGGGAGATTATTTCTGATATAGTTATTTAAATTAAGGTAAACTGGGTAAAACCCATGCAAAACCACACTGCTACTGTATTCCACTTCTGTGCTAAACCTAACTCTATATACCCAGAGGGAGCCCAGCAGTCCAATATGCAGACTCAAATACCTTTCAAGTTGTAAAATGGGAGAAATGTTTTGAAGTTAAATACTTTCAGAGATGTAGAACATGTGAGAATGTTCCTTTAGAAATTAAAATGGCATGGAATCAAGGAAAGATCAGATGAATTAAATTAAAGAGACTTTCCTCTGTTGCCTTCCTTGAATAGTCATTTGTAAACCAGAACATAAATGCATAAAGAATCTAAAATCACGACCAATCACTCCAAGAAAACTTTTGCACTCACTTCACACCACTGGATGGCTTAAAAGCAAACTGCAACAGGAAATAAGGTCCAACTTTACTGGAACAAATTGTTCTTTGAATTATATTGGTGCAGTGCCACAGAAGTCAATGGGATATGACCTTCACAACTCATGAAAGAGGTCTACAAAATTTGTCCTACTCAACTTGGATGCAGAACTTTTTTTTTCACATTCACTACACAGCCCTTTGTTCTCTCTATCAGAGTAAATAAAAAATTTCAGGTCAAGTTTAAGCCAATGAATGGGAAAGATACTCTTTAATATTAAATCTTCCTGGTAATAAGGATAATAGACTGGAAATGGCAGATTTACATAAAAACTGATAGAACTTGGACTTGGTGACTCCAAGTCCTTTCATTGCAAAGTCTTTTTGTAAGGGAACAGATTTATTAGGAGATGGAGGATGCGGACCAACTTTTTAGAGCACTGTCCACTGCAGTCCTATTTATTGCTTGTGCAACTGCACTGCTCTGTTGAATTGATCCTAATCCCTTTTTCTTCTTTCTATCCAGATCACATCTGCTTGAAGACCTGCATATGACAGAGGGATAAAGAAATTTCTGAGATGTTGTCCCAGACAATCCATGGAATGGCACACATTCACCTGACAATTCAGTCAAACAACAATCGGGAGATGTGTACACAAGTCGGTTTGTTTATTCTTTAAGGAATAGATTCATTTAGGAAGAGAAAGGAGGGGGAAGGATGAAAGGAGTGAACATAACGAGAAATTAATACAACTATCATCATTCATAAATATTAAAGCAGATTAACAGATTTTGAGATTAAAAAGCAAATGGAGCTTCTGCAATTTAAGGTTCTAATAGCATTAAGGTTCTATTTCCTGTCAACTTGTTATAAGTTAATTGCCATTAATTTTTCATAGCTAAATAGTGGAAAAAATGAGATTCTTGCATTATTGGCCATACGCTCTAGCTGTGAAAGGAGTCCAATGTAAAATGATGAAAAAAACTCATCAGAAGATAATTGAAATTACAGCTGAGAAAGCTTACAATCCATACCCTCACCACAGCAAATTCTTCTCTACAGTGAAGCATCTGATGAAGTAGCCCACTCAAACACAGTTTAAAAACAACACAGAATTTTTTGTTATTAATTCTTTTTTTAATGAAACCTCTCAGCAAGCAATCTCTAGGAAATGTATGGTATGTATCTGTATGTAATTAGAAATATACTTTAGAAAGATTTCTGAGCTAAGTGCAGGAGACAGAGCTTCATTTTTTCTTTTCAATGCAAACAATTTCTTCTTTCTTATTTTCAGCATAGATTTTGTTTCACTCTGTAAACACCATTTGAGGATCTTGTTCAAACCACCTTCATTAGAAAGGTGACTTCAGTTTCTTGAATAGTTTTCTGTATTGACAATTACTGGAATTTCAAGTTCTGATAAACCTAAGTAGGAAGACAATCTATATAAGTCATTTCTGCCCTGATTTTGGTGGAAGGAGCAAAGCACTTATATCCAAAGCTTCTTTAGGATTACTGTCACCACTGCGTCATCAACAGAATACTGAGGATGGAGGGTTTCATCCAGCTAAAAAACTCAGTGGTGGTAGGATAAGTATTAACCTATGCTGCTGAATAGAAAAGTGTATACACACAGTGCATCAGCTACAATGCTGTAACCAGTTCATAAAACTCTTAGCTGAAGGTGGCAGAAAATCACAGGGAGTTAATATTAATGTTTATTTCCCAGAGCTGTTCATACAACTAACTCTATGCCAGTTCATCATCATAGCACACATTTGCATGGTACCACATGCTGTCAAATACACAGAATGCACAAACTAAAAACATAGGTTGTGATTCTCATTTCCTTTAATTTTTAATAACAGCATAAGTTACTTGTAACAAATGCCGGAACAAACCGAGTTCTGATTAACTTTTTTATGATGACATCTCCTTTTAATTATCTTAAATGGCTTCCACCATCAACTCTGGAAAATTCTTTTAAGTCATGCTGCGAGAGGAATTTCTTCCTGATTTGCAGCTCAAATTTTCTTTTTTTTCTTTAACATTATCCCATTGTGCCTGTCTTTGACACCTTCGGGTAGCAAAAACAATCTTTTCTCCTTATCCTCTGAATGTATGGCTTTCTTTTTCCTACACAAGTTGGATTGTTCTGCCCCTTAATGATTTTTGCTGCTGTTCTCAGAATTCTCTTCAATTTGTCAACATCCATCACTAGATTCAAGGTGCAATCTCATCACTGCCATATAGCAAGAAAATCACTTCCCTGTGGACAAAGGAATGAAGACTCTGCACGTACAGACCCAAATCACACCATTCCTTTTTGTCATCCTCAAGCATTCCAGAATATATATATATTATATGCAGTCTGCTAAAACCCCAAGGTCTCTTTTGACATTTCTGCTTTCCAGGTATCTTTGTCCAACTGCACAACTGTTCTCTAGATTATTTCCCTCTCAGATTTATTAGCCCATTATTAGCTCAGATTTATTTTTCTGGGTCAAATCTCATTTTTTTTACTTGAAGCACATATTTCTGACATCTCCCATTCTCCTTGCACTATTTCCTGGTGATTAAACATAACTTTTTATTTTGTGGCATATGTTGGAAGGCCTTTGTTAAGACAGGGTGGCAATTGATCAGAGTAGTTCAGTCCTTTTATCTTCGTATGTCTTGCCTTGATTCTACTGATTGCTAAATCCTTGTTCACTTCTAGGACTCTTTTTTTCTCAGTATTACAGATGTCAAAAGGCAGCCCTAGAATTCTCTCCTATGCCAATGCTTTGGCCAGGAGGAAACATGCAATTATCAGCCTCTTCAAAGGGCAGCAGTTATCACTAAAAGAGTGTACCTGGAATATACCAAAAGGGTCTTCCATTGCTTCAAATATAACAAAGTACTTTGCAACTTTCTATTCCACCATCCTGTGCAGGATCTTGCTCTTAGTTTAGCTGGAAATACAATTAGCTTGTTCTTCATGATTGATGAAGGCAATAAATGCAGCTGTGACAAAGCAGGTTCCTTTAGCACCTCAATGGATACTTCCCTTCAACAGGTTACACTTAATTTTAGCCATTCAGTTAGTCTTTGAGAAGTCATAGCCTATAAAGTAAGCCCACCAACATAAAAACAAGAATTTTAATGCTGTTTTTGTTTTTTTTTTTTTCCCTGCAAACCATTTCTGTAGATTTTGAAACTCAGACCAAAGGTGGAAATTTTCCTAAATACCTTTTGATATCTATAGTGTAGACAATCAACACCTGAACCAGCCACTCTAGGCTCTCCCGTGCATAATTAAATAATAATTAAAAAAACTTGACATGTTCAGGATACAACTAAAATCATCCTAAAATAAGCGTCAAAACTTCATCTTAGAAATTAAACTCTGAAAATGTTTATTTTCAACGGCCATGGAAAGAGATCAGCAGAACTAGTTACAGCTACATTAACACCTACAGACAATAGCAGATCTCTTCTGGATGAATCCCAGTAAAAATCTCTTTCCTCCAATTTGGAGAATGCATACCACTGTATTTTGTGCACCAGCTCATAAAGAATTTAAACTTTGGTGGCCATTGGCTTCATGATAATGCATTACTACAAATTCAGTACTCTCTCTTTTCTTCTTCGTAAAGCTTTTCCTATGTGCTACTTATGAGAACTTCTGAAGATCCACCTTTCATGGTGTTATTTACCCAACAGATGTCTAGACAGTTAAAGCACCACGTGAATACTGAATCCTATATCCAGCTTTTGAGTAGCCGGTCTAAGGAATTTATATTTTCTTCCATTTCAAAGTCTGCAACAGATGCCTACTGTTGTCTTTCATCCCTGTAATTTAATCCAAAGCATTCTACCATTCTGCTATTCATTATCAAATGGTATCTCAGTGTCAGTGCAAACATAAAACTATTCATGACTCCAATGAATAGCTGTAATAAAAAAAAAAAAAAAACAGAAGATGTGTAAATAAATAAACCAGCCTGCTCACATATTTATTGGCTTAAAACTCTTGAAAATTTGGACATCTTTCTTTCTAGTATCTAAGCAATGGCCCCAAAAGTTTTTCAAACAATACTTTAAGGAGAACAGATAACACAGCTGTAACTGCAGCAGTCTGCAAACCCACACATTTTTGACTTCACTGATTTATTCTAACCTTAAGAGTTGTAAAATTCTGACTGTATCCTGGCTTCTCAAACAGCGAGTGGAGTCATGAGTTGGAATCAATCCCTGTAGGTCCCACTCAATTTGGGATACTCTAGGCTACTAAAATCCCTGAATCCCATTAAATCTGTCAAATATGAAGATACTTGCCCACCACATGATACTGTACATTAAGTTTATTTTGACAAGGAAAATCTCTTTAAGTTTCATTATAGGAATAACTATGAGTTTTATTTCTTGTTTAATAATATGAAACATTCCATAAAGATCAGAAACCTTAATTACCTTTCTTTACCTAATCCTCTGGGCATTTTAAACCCCTTTTCTAGGTCTGGACATGGCTATTCTTTTATTTATTGCTGCTCACCAGCCATCCTTTTAAGAGAGATCAAATCCAACATATTAGGTAGCTTTACAAGCCAGTGGGATACTGTTTTCAGACTGGTTTTAGTCTCAGGAATATTTGGAACTTAAAGTAAAAGCAACAAATAACTTACTAATAGGCAGTGCTAAACTGTGCAAAAACAAAGTCTGTGCAAAAATGTTGTCTTATTCAGTAGGTTTATTCCCTCTTCTTTTACTACCTTCCTATTCATTTCAGTTGTAAGTTTTTGCTGTTTGTCTGTCCTTATAATTCTAACACAGACACAAACTAAAATCTGCTCCTATGTATGCTTTTTCAAAGTAACTGCTAATTATGCTCCAAATAATTGTACTGATACACACCAGTCTGAATTGCAAGGGTTGCACATCTATCAATGAGTGCATCATTCCAAGAGGAAGTCTTTACCCAGAAATAATCAGGGAAAAATTATCCTTTCAAGTATCTCTCATTCAGAAAGGCTGAAATTCTGCTTGACTCTGAGACGTGTCATGTTTGGAAAAATCTCCTGATACCAAGCAGTACAGGATTCTACATTAGAACTGACCTTCATGAGAGAGGTACAGAACCAAGTAAAATTAGCAATCTTTATTTTGTTCACTTAATTGTAACTTCAATACAATATGAAGGACAGAGAAAGGCAACAAAAGACAGGTCAGGACATTTCCTTCAATTAATTTACAAGTCAAAGAAACAATGATTTTACTACTGGTAGTGACCACTCTGTAGGAAACCACTGTAATAGTTCAACATTTTCTGTGTGGTAGTGAATCCCAGAACTCCTACTTTAATGGCATGTTTTGGGTAGTGTGGGCAGCCTCATGGATACTTTATTAAAGGAAGGATTTTTTCCAGGCTTCTTTTCCTGTGGACTGAATATCACTGAAGACCAAAATGAAAGCAAGATGTCCCTCAGACCTGAGACACAGGCTGGATTTGTGGAAATGATGCACAGTTTGTGTGTCTGGAATAGCGTCAGCATGAAACATGGGATATTCGCCCACAGAAAAATGCAATTTGGATTAAATTACTGATACAGGAAACCAAAAGTATTCCAGAGATTGTTTCAGAAGAGTGTGTACAAGATGATGATCAGAGGGCTGCAGCATCCCCCCTACGGGGACAGGATGAGAGAGCTGGGGTTCTTCAACCTGGAGAAGAGAAGGCTCTGATGGGACCTTATAGCGGCCTCCCAGTACCTGAAGGGGCCTACAGGAAAGCTGGGGTGGGACTCTTCTAAGGGCAGGTAGTGACAGGATGAGGGGAAATGGCTTTAAACTGGAAGAGTGTAGATTTTGACTGGGTATAAGGGAGAAATTCTTCACTATGAGGGTAGTGAGACACTGGCACAGGTTGCTCAGAGGTGTTGTGGTTGCCCCTTCCCTCAAGACCAGGCAGAATGGGGCTGTGAGAAACCTGGGCTAGATAGAGGTGTCACTGACTCTAGCATGGGGGCTGGAACTAGATGAGGTCCCTTCCAACCCAAACCATTCTATGATTCCATGATTCTACGATTCTAAGATGGAGCCGCTAATTTATTTTCGTTCTTTTATTGAACAGTAGGACATGTTATTATTCCTAGCTTCTGGTTAAAAGATGTATAAATCTGTAGACAATACTTTTTCTCTCAGGTTCAAAATCTAAATAAAACTGGGTTTGAATATACAAAATCAGAAAAAAAAAATCTTAAATGCTGGAGACTAGGAACTCACAATAATTTTCATTAGTTATACTAGAGAGCTTCAAAACCATGACTGCATATTTTAAAAATTTTCCTAATTTGGATTAATTTGATCCTAACTAACACAATTTCTTCGTATATAAACAAGAAATCTACCAAAATTGGATTTACAACTTTCACTAATGAGCGGATAGAAATTATTTATTTTTCCAAAAATATATGGCAAAACACAAGTAGACATAGAGATAGGGAATAATGGATAGAGAATAACGTTTCGTTAGGAAATTGAAATAGGATGGAACAATAAATGAAGGATATTATACTCAGTTCAAAATGGGAATAAAGAAATAAGGCTAGATATTACTTGTGTTTCAACATTTCTACCTCACGGGTTAAAAATGGAATTAAATTAAACTTGCATTCTGTTTTTCAAATTTATTTTTATAAAACTGAGAAGAATTTCAGATTTGTTTTGTTTTTAAAGCAAACCAAAAAAAGAAAGAAAGAAAAAAAAAACAATCCAGGAACACAGATTTTTGGACTTCCTTCAACTAGCTGGAAATAAATAAATAATTAACTGGGGATGCCAAACAATAAAGCCAATAATGTAAGTAATAATTTTAACAGACATGATGAAGCAGACTTGCAAGTGGGTGTCTGTTGCTACTTCAAAACCACAAAAAAGTAGGCTGCCAATACTGCTAACTGAGAGGAAACAAATACACATGCAACTTCTCAGCACTAAACAGTAACCAGTATTTATTGCATTTAAGCTCATTTTATCTGATTTTTTCATTTAATTTTGCTTTGCTCCTCATGGAGTGCATTATATTAAATATTTACTGTCTTGGTTAGAATGTCAAGGCACACTTTACTGTCTTATTAGATTACTGAACAGTAGTTCATGGAGGAATTATTTAGGGTTGCTCGAGGGTAGAGAATTAAATGTGATGGGGTGAAATTAGAAAAGGAAGAAAATATAGACAGCTAATCCAGTCATATCCAGAAAACTGCAAACTGTAAACTGTTTGCTACGGAAGGACCAGATTTTTACTTCCTCCAGATTTTCAAGTAGACTGAGTAGACTGATATCTGCTGCTCAATAACAAACATTGCTGCATAGAAATCTCCCTGATTTTGTTGACTCAGTGGCACCATGGACTCTTGCCATATGCAGTGGCCTGGAATTCAGAAGACATTTCACCATCTCTATCACTCACCTGCTTCATAGCCCACTTCAGCTCACTTCAGAAATTTCACTTTTACCTGAGCGTCTCACAGAGACTTAATTCTCACGAAGTGAGAACAAAGTGGGTTAAGGCAATGCAAATAATACATAAATGCTGTAATTTCTCGCTATGATTGCACTCTGCATCTTACACCACATTCTATTTCTGTGGGTTCTTTACCCCTTTCAATTGTGCCAGGATCTAAAAGAACAAAATCTCTTTACACCCCTGAAAAACTGTCTACATTAAAAGAAGCTTGCCATCTACAAGTGAAAGGATTGCAAATCTCAGCATTTCTCTTTTGCTCTATCCCTTCATCATCTACCAGATTCCTCTCTTGGAAGAACTCTACCATTTGACAGCTGTTTTTCATGTCACATGGCCAGTAATAACCTTCTCAAAGACGATTTTCTCAGAGATAGGTTTTCTTGCTCTGTTAGTTTCTGGACTTATTATATATTTGAATATTGAGAAGCAACTGTGGAAAATTATTTTCTGCCTATTGATATAAGAGGAGGCCCAAGTGATTCCCCCAGTAATAGGTGTTCTAGGTTGGACCAATGACCCATCAAGACAATGAACAACACAGAAAATCAGTACGAGAGTAGGCAAGCATACCAAATGTTAAGTCCCCAGAATATTCATCCAGATCCCTGTAAATTGTTGTTTCAGACCTCTTCAGCCAGAGAAGGAGATGCTGTGAACAACTAGATGGCTGAGCTTTAGATGGCTAAAGTGAGAAGAAGCTCACACTGAATTTTATCACTGTTATATGGTAATTCTGTTCTCAGCCCTGATGACATTGAGCAGTTCCCTCTTTTTATGTCCTGTAAGCCCGAATATTCTTTAGTGATCTCTGGAAGGCAGGAGGACAGGATATCTCCCAGGCAGATACTGGACCAAGTGGTCTGATTACTTGCAGGGACTGAAGAGGAACTGGTGATAAAGGCTGGAGAAGAGATTCAAGGACTGAGGGAAATAGGAAAAAGATATCATCTTTCTACCCACCAAACTACACTTTCAGGTGTGGCTTGAAGCCAGGAGTCTGTTCTGAGTGCACCTCTAAAAATGGTCCACCACACTTCCCGGGAGGTTAAACTCATTAATCTACTCCTAATATTTTATTGCAAATTGATAGCTTGTTCTGATCTATAAACTCCCACTCTATGGAGTAGCTGTCATTTAAATCATGGTTTGGAGGCTTTCCTAATCTTCAACTTCTAAAGTCTACCCAGTTGTCATATAACTACTATTTTCTGCCACGTGTGCTTACAATAGCCCTGTTTTATGCTTGCTTATTTTGTGGCTGTGGATTTGTTTTGATCCCAATGGATCACTGTCATGGCGTGAATAATATCTCCAAAACAGCAACCACAATCCCATCTATCATCATGAATATCCTCAGAAAACAGCAGTACAACTCTCCTATTCTTTGGGAACTACTAGACCAACTCTCACTACATTTTCTCCCATACTCAACACTGCTTTCCCTGTGACCATAGGAAAACAATAGGAAATCATTGATGGAGAATGAGAGAAGGGCTGAACTTTTAGTGTAAATAAACACTCAGCATTTCGTGATGAGGATCACATCTATGTAATCACCCTGAGCACTTCCTGATATTTGAGGGGAAAGGGATGAAATGAGATTTTTATTAAGGAACATATTTTCCTTTAGTATTTCACATCAAGTTCAATATTCATCAATAGAAAATGTTTCCATCTACTTGAAAAAGAAGATGAGCTCTCCACTGTACACTCTCCTCCAAGATGCTTGATTAGCTATCAGTTTTCTCATTTGTAAATATGTGCAAGGAGATAGGCAATAAAATTAAAAGCAGAGCAGTTCAGAATGAAATTTCTGCAGTAAAGGAAATGTTATTTCTTCAGTTTTAAGGGTAACGTTGAGGAACTGACTGCCACAGGAAAGTTTTGGAGACACTGATATGGCAGGAGTCAAGATCAGCCTAAACTTGTATTTGCATACCTAGAATGTTTCTGTTCTGATTCTACTAATTTGTGAATTCAGATTTATAGTATCATTTTCAGGTATCCCTCATAGTTCAACTGACACACATAAGCAAGTAGCCCTGATGAAATATGGCTGATTCTGCAAAGTTCATGTCTGATTTCACTCCTTTTTATTGGTGCCCTATGTGTGCTAGAAACTTTGAGATCCCAGATCAAATGACCTATAGAGACATGCTCTTGGATGGACAAACACCCCATCCCAATGCATTCAAGGCCAAGTTGCATGGAGCCCTGGGCAGTCTGACTGAGGGTCAGCAAACTTGCCTGAGGAAGGGACATTGGAACTAGATGATCTTTGAAGTCCCTTCCAATCCAAGCCATTCTACTATTCCACGATTGTATGATTCTATGATTCTATAACATCTGGAATCCACCTAGAAAGATTTTGTGATGAAACACCAGTTGCTGTTGGTCTTGTGATCTTCATTCATAGATTTATAATAACTTTGGCCAACTGTTCACCTGATAGGATGAATTCTGAGCAAGGCACAAAGACTTTCGTAGTACTAAAGAACAAAAATACCCCATTTGCTACCAAATAAATCTGGGAAAAGCTCTGGTGACAGGGTCAAGGATGAGACTAAAAGTAACAGATGGAATTAATGAAGGATATCAGGTAAATCAGATATCAGGAAAAAAAATGAAATGCCACGGGAAAGGGAAAAGGAAAAAAAGAAGCAAGCAATAGTTTTAAACTGCCAAAATGCCCAATCAGCGGTAGTTTGCAGCTCAGTCTGATACTTTAAATCCACTTGCCAGTGTCAAAGCTGAAGTGGAATCTGTTCAGTGCTCAGCATTACTTTTCATTAAAGAAAGTGGCTGCTGGGAGTACAAGTTGCAAGCAGGCTTTGTAGGAAAAGATGAGCAGGGAGAGGATCAAGGAAATCTCAGAGAGAGAGGACTAGAGAAAACAGGCTTGATTTTCCTCTCACTTAAAGCAGTTTTTCTTGTTAAAACTCAGCTGATTTCAAAAAAGCTGCCCCACATTTACAGTAGGATGACACCTAGTAAGTACCAGGGAAATGTATTTCATAATATATACCATCCTTGTATTAAATTCTCTTTTTCCTTCCTTTTTTTTTTTTAATTTAGGCATTTTCACAGTTGCCATAAAAACACCAACTCCTGAATGCCACCTCCCCTAAAAAAAAAGACAAAACAGAAAAAAAAGAAAAAAAAAGAAAAAAAAAAAACCAACAATCACAGAAAGGATATATATTGTTTTATAAAAAAAAAGCAAATATACAAATAAAAAGAAAAAATGATGCTTCCCTAGAGTTTGCATTCACAGGCCATTTATGATATACTGGCACAATACAAGCGTGATTTTGCCTGGTGACCTATGCAGGTGAAGACACATGCCAACAAGTATATGAATTAACAAATCCCCCCACAAAACACTATTTCCCACTACAGTATGTTACTACACTGTCATTTTGCCTTATCCAACCAGAAATCTCCATATATCTGCATTAGAGAGCCCCAGAAAATGTAGAGATAAACACTGCAAAGTCAAGTAAACTTGCTGAACCATTTCTAAGCGCAAACATTTCATATGATGCTTGATGTTGAGTAGCCAAAACGTCTGCAATTTTAAAGTAGATTTGTTTACATGTGAAAGCATGAAAATGAGTATCGGGAAAAAATATATACATATAAACATAGTATTTCTTGGCCCTTGACAGTTGAGGCTACGGACAATATATTACACGCAGATGTACATTTTGTAATGCTTTCATTTAAAAGGTTTAAGCTGTTTCCAAGGGGACTGCTCCAGCTCCCAGACAAACGGCCGCTTGACAGCTCTCCTAGTGCTCAAAGCTCTCATGCAATTTTGTTCAATACACAAAGTGCCAGACTGAAGGAAATTGCTGTTCCTCATCTGATGTTAAGTGATTGGCTTTCTATCTTCATTAAATGTGTGCTACTCGATGCCTCAAAGACATTTTACCTTGTCCTAGAATGTGAACTTTAGCAGCTTTGTGGAATACCCAGAAGGGCTGTGCAGAAATAAGCAGAAAAATCCTAAATCCTGCCCGCATATGCCCTTGCCCCTATTAAATCAGTTAAGAGATTGGACAACTCAGATGTTGTCTCGCTAGATGTACTGAGTTACTCTTAAAGTTGTTTTCTGAATTCAAGTAAGATTTGACTTCCAAGAACTTATAGAATCAGAGAATTATTTTGGGTTGGAATACCCCATAAAGGCCATTGAGTACAACCCTCCTGCAATGCACAGGGACACTCATAGCTCCATCAGGCGCTCAGAGCCCATCCTGCCTGACCTTGGGTGCCTCCAGGGATGGGACATCCACCACCTCTCTGGGCGATCAGTGCCAGTGCCTCACCATCCTTAATGTAAAAAACTTCCTCCTTATATTCAATCTAAATCTTCCTTCTTTTGTTTGTTTTAAAATTATTTCCCTTTGTCCTATATGCAAAGGTGAATTAAAAACAGAGGTAAAGGGGTAGAAAGGATTGAAGGAAAGAAGAAAGAATTTGGCTTGAGGGGGATTCATATACAAACAGTCACAAAATCAAGGCTGCACGCAGGATGTGACATCTCTGTGCTTCACTGATTCTGAAGAGAATTTGGGTTCTTAGTCTCATGCAAAATGGGGTTGAGCTGAAGTATCTGGAATCTTCCACCAATTTTACAGAACACAATGAGATATGAAACACCTTTCTGGATCAGAAATGGCAAATAAAGGGAGATTTGTCTCTCAACAGTCATTAAAGAAATGAGCATCCTTTTTTACCCCATTTTGGTAATAATGAAGAGCTGCTGCACATCTGAAAGCTTGAAAACACTGCTGTGCTGTTGAAAGCCACTATAATGAGATCTCTGTTTGAGAGTCAGATCAGATCAAATAATAGACCTTCCCTGTTTGCGTTTAAGTGTGGGTAAACAACCTCAAAGTGAATCTTAACTAGAAGAAATTGCATGAGCTTCTCACATTTTTGCAGCTGGTTTGTTTGGTTGCTAGTCAAAGCTTAACTGTGGCTGGATCTAGATCCTGTAAAAAGGCTTGGTACTTATTTGCAATGAAAGGTGAATATTTACACCATTGACAATTTAGTGCACTAGAGAAATGTTGCAAAAAGGCAAAAGCATTATTCCTTGTGAAGAACATAATCACCTCTGAAAGACCAGAAGGATAGCAGCATTATGTTTTTTCATCCACTCCTTCCAGTACTCCCCAAAGAGCAAATACCTGTGTAAAAGGGATGGAACAGTAAAGAGCCATTAATGGGAAAAGTGGTATTCTTAGTAGAATGAGCAACAGCCTTTTCTAATAAAGTATGAAAGGACAAACTTGCACTGAACAATCCCAGGAGGTGAGATCAACCACAGTCCTAGTGGAAATGACAGAGTATCTTCCAGGTGAGATTTGTCCCCGTAGCACTATGTGGCCAACTAGAGGAAAAAGATCACATTTATACTGGGATATATATACATACTTTTCCATCCCATAAAAATATTCTAGCCTGCATAGTCTAAGTTGGGCAGGAAAATAATCTCAAAAGTTAGGGAGTTCTTGCAGGCCAAAGATGAGGTTAACATACTCCTGAGACCTTTTTCCAGGTGGTTCCACATGATTTACCAAAATGAATAGCTCTACATTCAGCTAGGGCATGGCATTTGAGTATCTGAGGAACAGATGCCTTTCAACCTAACCTTAAACACTTAACTGAGCTGCTCAATTAAAAATATGATCCTTCTAGAGAATGGAAATAACACACTGACAGTTGAAGCTTCTGTCCACTGACTTAAAAAGCAGTCTAGAGCAGCTTAATTTTTAACACAATTGTCATAATGAGAAGCCTCAAATTAAACAGGATGAATCCCTGTTCTTCACATTGTCAGACAGGATTTCCTCTAAGATATCAGCCACTGTACTTCTGCAACCTTCTTCAATAAATGTTTAGAATCCTAACCTGGTCTACTGAATATTCAGATTGATCTCTCCCAGTTCATCAAGAGCCACATGATGTAGGAGAGCAGATAAGAATTTCTGTGTTAGCTACTGCATAGGGATTGTCTATAGGAGAATTAGAGGAAAAGAAGAACATTATTTTTCTACCATACAGTGCAGAGGAATGAGGATAAGCAACCGATCTGCTTGGAAACCCAATTCCAGCAGCAGTTGTTTGCAGTTATGAATGTACAAGCCTATCTTTATATTCCACATGTGGATATAAATTGCCAGCCCTGCTCTGCACTTATCAATATGTCATACCTGTGAAATATTTTATTGTATAAACAAAACAATGTTTTACTTTATATGAGCCGGTATTTCTAAGTAGCTATGCCATCAAAAATGGTGCTGCACTACACCATAATTATACTGTCTATCAAGAAGCTTAATCAGTGCCAGAGCTGGGAGACAACCCTTTGCACTGTAGTCTTGAGACAAAGAGTAAGGCGTGTATCCTCTCTCCCCATCTCCCTTCTATTAAATGAGGGAAACAGCTGTGTCTTCCACAGGGTGGCGAGTGTTTGTAAAGTTTTCAAAAGACTAGGTGAAATTATTCATGAAGTACATAAATATTAATGGCTTGATTCAACGCAGCAATAATCTGTCTTTCTTAAAGGCATTACACAGTTCTCCATAACCACAGTGTCAGGGGAAAAAAAAAAAAAGAAAAAAAGAAATCCCAAATAACATTTCAGGAACAGTTTTCAAGTTTTGATCTTGCTTTGATCTGTGGTTTTAAAGGTTGATTGTTTTGATTGTGTAATTGATTTTATTTTGCCATTATTTAATTTACTACAATCACAGTTGTGAGGGATTGTTCCAAACTAACTTCTTGTTACGTTAGCAGGAGATTTTTCCTGATTGAATACTAGCCAATTTAAACTAGCCAAAATAAGTCAAGATTGCATTGAAATGATGGAGAAAGTGCAAAAATGTTTGCAGTTATCAACAGCAGTGTAAAAACCAAAGAATGACATATTGTTTATCAAATAAATTTGATGGAGTAGGTCACAAAGATTTCTACCAGAAACAGTGTTGTAACCAGGTGTAAAATTGTGCAGAGCCAAACATCTATTTCTTCATTTGCCTGGTACTGATCTATGCTGTGAGGCTGGGAAGATTGGCCACGGTTTTGCCCTGTCTTTGCTGATGGAGAAGGATGATGTCTGAACTCTGCTTATCACAGTTGCGAGGACTGGCCCCAAGGATATGCTAAATTATATCTCTTTTCTAAATTAGACTACACATATAGAGGTAATTTAAATGCATGAGAGACATTCATGAGAGCTGAGACCATGTGAGATGGAGTAGTATCTATGCTAGTGTTGTGGATTAACCCTGGTAGGCAGATAAGCACCACTCAGCTGCTTTTTCACTTGTCCCCCAGCACCAGTGGGATGGAGGAAGAAGAGAGGAGCAGTAAAATCAAGAACACTTGTGTGTTGGGATAATAAATCAAGGAGAAGTGGAAGAAGGAAAGAAGGCAAACCAAGAGAACTGAGCAAAGACCACTATCTCTGTGAGTACACAGATTCTCAGTCAGTCCCTGAGCAAGAGATGGCTGACCACCCTACACATCCTCCTCTCCCTTTTTATTGCTCTGTGTGATGATATATGGCATAGAATATGTTTACTGGGGTCATCTGACTGACTGTGTCCTCTCTCAATCTCTGGTACATCCCCTGTCTATTCACTGTGGGAGCGGAGTGAGAAATAAAGACCAGGATGCTATGCAAGAACCATGTGGTAACAGCTAAAATGTTAGAGTGTTATCAGCATTGTTTTGGTCAGAAGTCTGAAACAGAGTGCCTTATGAGCTGCTATGAAGAAAATTAACTCCCTTCCAGCCAGACTCCATAAAGTTAGCAACCTCCCTTAGCCTTCAAAACAACACATGCATAAAATGTGCCTGGTGGGAATCATCTTTTTTGTTTTCCAAATGTAGGAATTATTTGAGAGAGTGCTTGTTGATGCAGGCAAACATCATGTCACAGATGCCTCTAACAATGCAGCAAAAGAGACAATTGTATTCTAGTGCCTGGGACTGTTCCCAGACACTGTTTAATTTACTTGCATGTAGATAGTCTTAATGTTTCCATCAGTGAGATGAGCGTTAACATCTACTACAGAGCAACAAACTTATTCAATGCATGTCCTGAATACGCCAAGACTGGATGGTCTGGGAATATTAAATTAAAATGCTTGCCAACTAGTAATGCACCATTTTTTAATTATTCAGAACAACTCTACCATTGTCAACAACGAGGCCTTGGCAGAGAAAATTGAGATTAAAATCCCACCACTACCACCATCAGCAAAGCCAACAGGGAATTCAAAAGTGCCAGGTGTTTCTTTCCAGATGTTGTCTATGATGATACTGTCAAGTGGATTTAACTATTGAGCCAGAGGATAAATGTGAAAGCGACTGTCCTATACCCATGCCCATCTGCACCTTTCCACTACAAACAGCACAATGCAAGTAGAGGAGGTTAATGATTTCCCACACAATGTAATCTAGTTTATAGATCCGTATAAAGGTTTTATGGCAACACTTGATTATGTGATGTCCCAAAAGATTTATCAAAGAAGCTGATGTAAAAGACCGGCAAGAAATGCTCGGGAATTAACTACCTAATTCTTTCTGGGAAATAAACACTCAGAGCCCTCAGGAAACTTGAAACCCGTCTGTTGCAGAAAACAACTTGTAATTTGTTTGGCTTTGATGACTCTCCTTAGTCGCAGGTAATAGTGATAAATTCACAACCTGTGACAAGTAAAAAGAGGAGTGGGAAAGGCACAACACGCATTAAAGTCATTTAATCACCTACAGAATATGGCATCTAAGAACAGGTTTCCCTCACAAAGCTTTATTGCTCATACTGGGGGAAGAAAAGAAAAAAAAGCAGGCTTCACAATTGTCTTTGAAATGCTGAAATAGCAGAATACCAAGAATGGAATGGCAAATAAAAAATGAAGACTAGCTGAGGGAATTGTATCATCCAATTTTATTTTTCTTATTTCTTCACAAAATCAAGAGTATTCTTACTACACAGGTCACCAAAACACAAACTGCATCTATAGTACTTTCCCTCAACATGATCAACATCTAAATGTTACTCTCAAAGCAAAAGTTTCATCCACTGTAAATCATCATGAGCTGTGACTATGAGTGACACCCTCTCCTCCATGATAACAAACTTTCTTAAGGATGAAACCATATCAGAAAGATGAGGTGGGGCTTGGGATGCTGCTCTTTTACTCAACGCAGTGAAAATCCCGATCTGATTATTTCCTATGCACCTGGACGAGACAGCCACAAATCCACTCCACGCTGTATGCACTTACACGAAGTATCTGAATGGAGGTTCAGGTAGTTCTAGAAGGAAATTAAGCTGAATAGAAATGGTGGAATCATCACCTCTGGAGGTTTTCAAGAAAGGGAACATGGTTGGTTTGCGTGGTGGTGGCGGTGTGTTGATGGTTGGACTAAATGATCTTAGTAGCCTTTTCCAAGTTTAATGGTTCTATGATTCTTTGGTGATGGAAACTCAGTAAACTACTTTTTAACATTTTCTACCAGTGTATCTCGTTCTTAAGGCCTTATTCACTGTAAAACCAGAGTTAATCTTTAACAAAACAGAGATAATTCTTTAACAGAAATTAAGTGCAACCACGCTGAATAAACAATAAAATGGTTTAAAGTTGTTCTTAAGGAAAGAGTCACTATTATTGAAGTGGCAGTGTGCTCCTCTCTGACCAATTCCATACTTCCTACGTAGACTCCTGGGAATATCTATCATTAAAGAAGCAGATAAATTAGTACAAAAGCAACAGAGTGAGGTCTAGGATCTGACCTTTTATGTCAAGCATTTTGACCATTTGGAAAGTGATGCAGTATTCCTACAGGAGTCAGAAATGCTTCTTGGCAAAGGATTTGCAAGCAAGGCTAGAAGCCTGATTGCTGAGTGGTGTAAATGAGCTGGATGACCAATAGTTTATTTCTTAAAGCCACTGCATGATCAAGATCTATTTCTGACTTAAATGGCCAAAGGTGTCATACTTGTTGGTATGCAGTCACTGAACACAGCTCTGGCACAAAATGCGCTTGCTGAACCCAGAAGATTTTATCTAAGTCTGCAAAATTCTACTGATATAGTATTTTTGTTGTTTTCATCTATACTGGATAAATTAAAGTTTGAGCATTAACCTGTGATTGTCTGCACTGTTCATTTGTGCCCTGACGGAGGACATAGCTTAGAAGTTGGAGCAGTTCCAACCACTTTTGGGGAATATTTCAGGTTTGCGTGGACTAGAAAGCATTCCTAAGAGGAAGTAGGCCAATATTCACCTCTACCTGAAAGAGAAGAGTTCAGAAATAAATTCCTAAATTGTGCAAGTTATCCAAACTAATACCTTGCTTTTATTATTGTATTATGTATATGTTATATATATATATGCATATATTTATTTGTTGTATATTATTATATTATTTACAAAGTAATATTACCTTATGCTTTGATTTACTCAACATGAGAGAAAAATAAAAGAGCTATTCAGGCTTCAAGAGGAAGTGCACTGCCTTAGTAATTATCAATGCATAAGAAAGAAAGAAAGTGACATTCACTGGGACATGGGCAACTTCATAAACTATGGAATAAGAGCAGTGCAAGAGTAGAAGGTAGAATAATTAACAGTAACTAAAGAAGTTACACTTTTAAATGGACAACAGTGGAGGAAATGAAATCCACCGAAGTTGTTATTTGTGAGAAGATAGGAGCCAAAGTTTGACATGAACCTTTACTACCTCATAATGTTCTCAGAGCGGTTTGTATGGACACAAAATACAAAGTCCCAGAAACTGAGCTCTGTAGAACTTCAGAGTAAGACATCACCTTGGCAGAACTTCCAGAAAAAGGAATCTAAGGCTACTAACCCATTCAGGTCATCATCGCCTTGCTTACTGAAAGCCCAATGATGAGAAGTGAAAAGGCCCCTTGATCTGAACTGGAGATATGGCACTCTCCTTCAAAAGGGGCAAACTGTGCAAAACTGAGACAACATCAACGCAATGAGTACTATTTTTACATTATGACTACAGCTGATGCAGTGTATTTTTTGGCTGTGAACTGTGATGTAACACTGCTCTAGAATACATGAGCTGTTGTGGATCAATAACGTGACTGGAAAAAATGGGAAGGGTGACAAGTGAAAGATGTTCTGTACTATATCTTAGCGAGCAAACAGATGATCAAAGAAAGACATTTTAGAAACCGTCAACAGTTTGCAGATCACCACTGAAACTGTATATCTTCAAAACAGAATCCAGAAAACACTTTGAATTTATATATATGTGAATGTATATGCTTTTGTACACATACATGCATATTACACTTACAGGTATAGGGAAATGGAAGAAAAAGGTTGTTTCACTTAATATGATGAATGATATCTAATTCTTAGAGAAGACAGGAATTTGTGGGATAGACTTTGAATTAAGCCATGATGTTTCTATATAAATTAGGCCAAGAGATACCTACTCTGATAAGATGTTTGCAGTTCTTTATCGTCTGCATTAATTAATGATAATAGTTAAGAGAATTATATTCATGATCTCAAAGATGAGATGATCTCATGATTTAAAGACTCTGTGCTACAGACAGACACAAATATATTATCAATGAAGAAACAAAAATCTTGGAGTGGGATAAATAGTTTATACAATTCTTGAAAATATTATTTATATGAATACTGGAGGGAACATTTCTAATTCTATTTTTTTAAAGAAAATGGACTAACGATACTGTATAATGAAGAAATTGCTCTAAAGATCAGAAAATTAGTGAAAAGCTGACTAAGAAGCTAAAGAAATACATGACATCAGTATATATACTTGTTCTCCAAAGTAGCATTTTTACTGAATGGTTTTATTAACTAATAAATATTTAAGTTGAGCATATGCATCTAATATGTTAAAAGGAAGTCTATAATATTTTACTGTATTTTCTGGACAGT
The DNA here is from genome assembly GCF_019232065.1 of Centrocercus urophasianus. Classification (NCBI taxonomy): domain Eukaryota; kingdom Metazoa; phylum Chordata; class Aves; order Galliformes; family Phasianidae; genus Centrocercus; species Centrocercus urophasianus. The sequence continues at coordinate 2,074,215 of NW_024885355.1, forward strand.
ACTGCTACTTCTATTTTACAATAACACAAAAGGAAAAGAACTTAAAAATATTTCTTAGAACGTTTTCTGCTCTTAAGGTCTGATCATCTTTGTGACAACTCAGCACAGTTCTGTGTCTTTAATCTAAGAAGGACAAGAAAGGTGTGGAGACTACTTCTTGGCATGGACTTCCATGTTGATAGGATCTGTCTATTTTTAATTTATTTCCTCCCTGCAGTTGATGAAGTGGATTTGTGAACATTCTGAGTAACTCTCCTGGATGAAAATTGGAGACCCACAAGTCATGTACAGCAGACAGCTTCCTGATAATATTTTCAGTTCCTTTAGTTTTATCCTCTGAGAGGCAGTCACTGTTATCCAAGAGCAGCCTTTATGTGTATGTTTTGACCAGCACTGATTCTAGCATCTCTCTACATTTCACTGATGTTAGCTGGTTTAACATCTGCTTATCCTTGTGCAAGCAGGGTCTGAAAACAGAGTTAAAAATTTAATGTTGCAATCACAATTACAAATCATTTAAAGCCAGAATAAATTGCTAGATAATTTTCCCTGACTGTACATATGTCACAAGCCATCACAACATATTAATTTCAAAAATTAAGATTGATTAAATTGTGTAGATCTATACTCACCCAATGTAACTCTTCAATTCTTCAACCCTTTACATGGGTAGATAATAGCAGGACAAGGGGAAATGGTTGTAAGCTGAAGGAGAGATGATATAGGATGGATATGAGGAGGGAAGTTCTTTACTGTGAGTGTGATGAGGTGCTGGAACAGCTGCCCAGAGAGGTTTTGGATGCCCTGTCCCTGGAGGTGCTCAAGGCCAGGTTGGATGGGCAACCTGATCTAATATTAAACGTGGAGGTTGATGGCCCTGCCTGTACCGGGGGCGTTGGAACTTAATGATCCTTGAGGTCCCTTCCAACCCAAGCTATTCTATGATCCTATGATTCTATGACAAAAGGAACCAATGACAGGCCCATCCTTGATCCTTTGTAGAGTATAATCTATGCAACGATGTAATACCTCCAAGGGGCATATTAGGCCAGGATACAAGGTGTACTGCGAAGAAATCCCTGAACTTTTAAAAAGCCTGGGAGTTTTAATGACTACTTCTATGATATGAGCTTTGTGGCAACTCAAATGGGAGAAGTAGAAGAACATCAGAAAAATTAGAAGGAAAAAAAAAAAAAGCAATGAAGAACAAAATAAAATGCATTAGTGTGCTATCAGAGAAAGTCACAGCGTGTCTACTCTTCAAACACAGCATGCAGGTCAGCAAAATGTTGATGCAAAAAAAACCAACAGAGCATAAAAAGGGAGTGAAGATGGTCGGAAGTATGAGTGAGCTTTGAAATTGTGCACAACTAAATTTACTGGGGTTCTTCCGCTTGCCACAAATTCAACTAAGAGAGACTCTGATTGAAACCTGCACAACCATGAGACAATTCTGGATGCTTCACGGCTCCTTGCAATACAAAAGTCAGGGAATAGCAAACAAAGTCAGGTGGCAGGCAGAGGCCAAAGGGAGGAGATATTTGCAATTATTACTTGCAATTATGCAATTATGTAATTATGCTACACAGTGTGTAGTTATGCTGTGGAACTCAGAAGTTTCTTAAAACAAAATAAAGAACATTTATTGTCTCAGGATTCGGCCTGCTTCAAATTTTTTCAACTAATGTCCTCACCGAACTACTGAAAAAACCACTTGCAGCTTCTGCAGCTTCAGGGACACTGTGTACACACAAAATAGCAGCTCAGGAGCGATGATGCCTGGTGTTGGGCAAAGCAACGTCTGTCTGAGCCAAAACATCTGGGCTGCTGCAGCATGCAGAAGAAAACAAAATTTGTCTTGAAAATTTCCCCAGGGATTGGCAAAAAATGTGTTTTCCAGACAGAGCTAGATTTCAGCTGCACGATATCACTGTACCAGAAATTGTAGGTATACTCCAAAGTGCTGATAACTGACACTCTTTTGAGGAAACTTCCCATTAATACTGTGCCATGTTCAAAACACTTCCAAAAATTGAGAGCCAGACCACACCTCACATGGTCAATACAGACTGATACCCCTGTTTTTGTAGTATGTGAGGGTTTGGATTTAGAATCACAGAATCATGGAATGGTTCGAGTTGGAAGGGACCTTTAAAGGCCCTCTGGTCTGAATCCCTTGCAATGAAAAGGAACTCCACAGCTCCATCAGGTGCTCGGAGCCCCATCCAGCCTGACATTGGGTGTCTCCAGGGATGAAGCAACCATCACATCTGTGAGGAATCTGTGCCAGTGCCTCACCGTTCTTGTCGTAAAACACCTTTTCCTTACATCCAATCTAAACTTCTCCTCTTTTAGTTTGAAACCATTTCCCCTTGTCTTATCACAACAGAACCTGCTAAAAAATCTGTCTCCTTTCTTACATCCCCCATTTAGATACTGAAAAGCTGCTCTCAGGTCTCCCCAGCGCCTTCTCTTCTCCAGGCTTTCCGTGCTCCACTTGCAGCACATCAAAACACTTGAGAAAGCTGTGAGCCTACCCTCCCAGGTGTTCACCAGCAGCCTGGCTGAGCAAGCTTGTAAATTCAGAGTGACTGGAAAATGCTGTCTTCAGCTGGCAAACCTGAATGTCACAGAGAACAGGCATATGTTAACGAGGATCATGGGCTGTTCCAACCTGTATATGCAACTGGATCTTGGAGAAAATATGCCCTCTGTGAGCAGAGCCTACCTGCAGCCCATGGTGGAGCAGACTGTCCCCTGCAGGCCGTGGGCACCATGTGGAGCAGATCTCCATGTGCAGGTAATGGTGGGGGCCATGGTGCAGCAGTGGATGTGGTCTGGAGGAGGCACAGCCTATGGATATCCCCAGAGGAGCAGCCCTGGGCTGTAGCTACAGCCCTGGAGAGGAGCCAACAGTGGGGCAGGAGGGCTGGGGGAGATGAGGCCTGTGGCAAGCCCACGTGGGATCAGTTTGAGAAGGACAGAATCCCATGTGAGGGACCTATATGGAGCAGGGACAGAGAGTAACTATGGAGGAGCAGCTGTGTTATAGACGGATAGCAGCTCCCACTGCCCACTGCCCATTTTCCTTCACCACTCAAAGGGAGTCCATATTCACATCAACTACTCTGAATCCTTCTTCCATGTTGTAACTACCATGATACCTAAGCAGTAAGCAATTCAGATCATCTGTACTCAAGGCAGCCAGGTCCTAACCCATCCTATCCATCCAGACAAGAAAAGAAACCGTGACATCCAAACATGGATGATAAGCAATCTCATCTTAGACAAATGAGTAAGGGTTACATGCCTTAAAATCTCATACTGATTTATGCGCAAGAATGAATCACAGAATCATAGAATGACTTGGGTTGGAAGGGACCTCAAAGATCATCTAGTTCCAACTCCTCTGCCACCGACAGGGTTGCCAACTGCTGGATCAAGCAGCAGATCAGGCTGCCCAGGGCCCCATTTAGCATTGCTTTGAACACCTCCAGTGATGGGACATCCACAACCTCTCTAGACAGCTTGTGCCAGTGCATCACCAGCCTCTCTGTGAACAGGAATATATGCTTGTTTAAACCTTAAAAGGAGAAAAACAACAACAGCAACAAAACTTATAAACACACAGTTCTGCTAGAATAACTTCTACTAGAAGTTATTCCATGTGAGTCACCTTTAAGTCCAAAACTTGAGTCCATTTGGGCTCAATACATAATAGATACGTAGTAGATAAGGCACAATTCATTAGATTAAACTCAGTATATATTAGATTCAGATATATAATAAACTCAAATTCTTGGCCTAGGGACATGCACAAAATCTGTTGCAAAACAGTGCATAAGACATCTTACCACCAGCCTAGAAACAGTAATTAAGATGCCCAGACACATGAAAAAATGTTTTTTTCTTAATCCTATTAAAATTCTGTCATTACAAGGAGCACACTCTGTTAAATGCATGGTTTGCTCCGAGTGTTATGCTATTGCATTTTACCTAGAATTCTTAATTGTTTCAGAAGAATAGCGAATGGTTAACAACTCTCCAAACAGGGGCTGCAAAGCGAGCTCCTTCAAATCACTGCAGTTCCACTGACTGCATTTACACTGACTGAAGATCTGTTTTTTCAAGGCAAAAAAAAAAAAAAAAAAAAGAAAAGAAAACAAAAAAGAAGTGCACGGGGGGGAAGCAGATAAGCTTTACACATCCTAAAAGGCAAACGTGGAAGCAGTGCATGAAGCAGCTACCGAGCTACAAACAGGAAGCTGCTGCAAGAGGCAGTGAAAAGTAACTCTAAGGTGTCAAAATACGCAGGTATAGCGAGCGATGCGGCTTACTTGGGTTAATGGCCTGATAATATCACTGCTGAAGCCTGGAAAGCCACTGCCTCAACATCCTTTGCTGGCAGTGTTGATATAGAGCTGGAGCTGAGGGTAAAGTCTGGGGCTTCGCGTGCCAGACTGATGAAAGAAGGGAAATCTATTTCAGCGCTTTAAAGGGCGGAGCGGCTTTTGGTGCGGAAGGTCAGACAGATACACGGGTAAGTTTCTGTAAAGGAGTATTTTAGTCCTCAAAAAGGACTACTGAAATGAAAACCAGATAAGGCTCTGGAACAAGATCCTACAGTCTATCAGTGCCCTGGGATAGTGTAAGAGAGACACCTGGGAACTCAGACGTAAGGAAAGCAGTGTTTCCTGCAGTGTTGACAATAAATATGTTTGTTCTATGGTGGAAAAAAACCCAAAACCTTACAACAAAAAGCTCTTGCAGGCTGATATGGGAAGAAAAGCCTGTTTGAGGTGAATACAAAGGAGAATTTGTTCACGCCAACGCAGACAACCCCATCGCTTGAAAACTTGGGTTATCAAGTCAACCCAAATGGCATTTAATCCCCTCACAGCTGGGGAAATCCATCCCTCTTCTCCTTCTTGAAGAAATGAAAGATGACTCCTGTAGGTGTATTCCCAGGAGGCTCAGGTCTGGTAGGTACTCTATATGGCCAGCACCCTGCTGATGGCTGTGAGCCTTGCTGTCACCCCATGCAAGGAAGCTATCCCAGCATGGCCCCATGCACCAAAACAAAGAGAATAAGAATTACTGCTGGCCATTTCTGGCTATATGTCCATTGCTTCTCCCTGTTAAAGCGCGCAGCAGTCTTGAAAATCTGGCACCAAAGAGTTTTCATTTGCAACTGTATCTGGTTATATCTTAATTCAGGTTACTATGCAATATATTATCTTCACCTCAGATCAAATCCCTAGCTAGAAACAGAAATTAGTAATTCCTTTCAAGTACATTTGAGGAAAAGCACATTTCTATACAGCAGGGCTTTCCTGACACAGGATACAATAAAGCAATGGGATCTAGAAGCAAAATAAATCAAAAATTATAGTCTAGAGATAGAAGAAAGAAGACCAAATTGTTTAAAGTTTCAGGAAACATTCTGCTTCCAGGCAAATTTCAGTTGAAAATTCAGGGAAGTGGAAGAAGATGTGTTTTTGTTATGACCAGATTCCAAAGCAGTACAGGCATCAACAACAAATGTATCTGCAAGCAAGAGGGAAATCTGACTGAAGTCACTACTTGGGATTACAGTCATGTGCAGCTCACACTTTCCTGCTGGAGCTGGGCTTTTCCCAGGAAAAGATTGATTTAAGATCAAGATTAAGTTCTCCAGCAGGTACCTGAGATCATACCCCAAATTGAATAATTTGCTAGAGGCTGTATGTGCTTTGTGATGACAACCGGATGCTTGCATGAGACTGGAAAGCAAAAGAAAAGCACGAATAAAATTAATGCTAAATAAATAGAAGAGACATTCTGCAAAGAGTTATGTAGAGTTCATAATGGCATCCCACTGATGTTTGGACTAACAGCTATGAATGAATACAATCTTTTGTCCATTTAAACGTTTTTCTGCCTTCAGTTATCCATCTCTATGAGGGTTATTGTCTAATTTTCAGGAAATGAGTTGGACTTTAAATAATTGTCTACGTTAAAAAAATTAGGTTTCTAGACGGAAGGCTCAGCTTCCATGTGTTATTTTGAATTAATAAAACAGTGTAGATATTAAGGAAGAAGTATAAACCATAACCTGGATCCAAAGACCTGTATGTTTCTGAACCACTGTGGTAAAGGAATTCACACATTTCAAGGCTGGACAGGACTTGATCTCCCAGATAACAGACTCTTAGGCAAAGCTGTCACGTAGTTTTAGATAGCATTTACAAGCACATTACATGCACACTTTAAAATCTTGACTTGTGCCTGCAAGTCTTACTGACTTCAAGTAATTAAAAAAAAAAAAAAAAAAAAAAGGTGGATTTGTAATGACATTAGTTTTGGTTTCGTAATTTATGCCTGAACAAGTAGAACTTTGGCTGGAAGCTGACAGCATGTGCTTCTTATGTACATACGTTCATGGTGACACTCAGATGTATGCACGAGCTGGAAAGCATTAAATAGCATAAATAAAATTAATGCTAAATAAATAGAAGAGACGTTCAACAAACAGTTATATAGGATTTTCGATGGCTTCTCACTAATGCCTGGACTAACACCCATGAGTGAATATGATCCTGCTTAAGCAGAACTGAAATGAGAAATTTACTTTTATTCTAAGCTCTATTTGCAGTGCGATGATTATCAGTTTCTCCATTTCATCTACTGGTTGCGCTCCCTCCAGGTCAAAGATTGTGAGCAAACTGAGTGAAATCAAACTCCTTTTTTTTTTTTTTTTTTTTTTTTCCACCACAATTTCTATCCCAAAGCATCTGCTGAGAGGCCTTCACACAGTAACAGAAAGGCACAGAAGCCACGCCAGTTGTAGGAGTCCCTGACCAAGAAGTCCTGGTAGACTCATCAAGGCAGACAGCCACAAGGAAAGCCACAATTATGACCATATCCATATCTGGATAGAGTTCCTCACACCTCATGTCATCAGCCCGTAGTACAGGTGTCTGCATTTACGGCAGCCACCTGGCTCTTTTTATAGTAGCTGCAAAGAAAAGGAATCTCCCGGTGCTTCAGTGATCTCATCCAAAGTGAGACATTTAAATCATATGGATGTTGCCCTAGTTTCATAGGATCGTCTGATCCTGAACAGTGCTGCACTGCTTTGGGCAATCTCAGCTCATCTCTCTGTTAATTTGGGTATTTCACTGCATTTTCTGTCCACCACTACATGATCTGCTGATGTCCCAAAGTAGTTGTCTGGAGCATATGGATTTGCACCAAGTTCTCATTAAATGCAGGCTTAACCTGTCCCATCACCCCTGTTTTTGGTCCCCAGGTTCGTGCTGAAGCAGGATGAGGAGTGAGGGGGAGGCGTTAATCACCTTGTATCTGCTTGGCACACAAAGGGCTTCAGTCACAGTACCTGTCTAACTAATATCTTTCATCATCAGTAAATTCGCCCAATTTTCCTATTATCATTTCCAAGAATGTAGACTGGCGGGTGGTGGGTAATCCTAGACGTGGCAAGGCTGTGACTGCAGCTGAAATCACACAGAGATGAAAGCTTCAAAGCCAGATTTAAGCATTAGAAAACATTATTTAAAGAAGATTAATCATCTGTTGTTGGAGGTGGCATTTTGGACGAAAATACAAACACCTTCACCTGCACAGTCAAAACGGCAGCAGGATCTGAGCGAGCCTGAAGAAGTAGGAAATGATTCACCAGGGAAATGGATGAGGTTTTCTTCACCTCCTTTTTCTCCTAAGACTCACCCCGGGCCCCCCCCCCCCCCGTTCTGAAAAGTGATCCTCTGCCTTTCATTTCGGTCACGGCAACTGCTGCCTTGATCAGGGATACGAGGCAAACACACTCAGAAGTTTCTGCAAAGCACTTGGCTTCCCTGCCAGCAGGATAATACAATTACACACCGTAATGGGGTACGACGGCATAGCTCTGATGGCACTGCCAGTACAGCTGTTCCTACCTCCCTTTCCTCAGCCACAGCTGCAATTACGACATCGAAGCACAGTATGTTGGGCTGCTGAATTTTCACTTTCCCCTAATTTCTGCTCTGTGTGTTCTGGTTCTGTTCCTTTCATGTTTATTCTTTTTGCTGGAGGGATTAATAACAGTGGAGGGTTTGTTCTCAAAAGCAACATGCCAAGTTTTAATATAATATTTGCATTTGTAAAATCATATATTTTTGGAAGAAATGCACGGTCTCTTGCTACTTCGCCATTGTTCTATCCTACCATCAAGTAAATGAATACGTAGCACCACTTACCACCTGATTTTGAAGACTTTTACGTGCTGCAGTGTTAGAATCCAGCATTTACAGATGGAGAAAAAAAAAAGAACAGAGGAAAAAAGTGAATGGACAAAAAGCCTGAATGGAAGATGCAGCTGAAGTGCCTTCATTACAGGTTTGTGGATCTGTCTGCTGGAACACAATGATTAAAAGTACTATTAATTCCAGCAGTTTGGGTTGCAGGAAAATTTTCAGACTAATAAGAAACTGTCTTTTTAGCTGTGTCCAAATATTGAGTCTGAAATCCACTTCACTAGACTAAGAAATAACCTGGACTTATTGATATTTTCTATTGCATCTAAGTTTTAGCTAGTTCTAATAATAGCAGTACTGAGACAAACGTATAAAACAAAGACACAAAGTACGTCTCAAGATAAGTATTCCCTAGGATACTTCTGTGGTATCCAGCAGACCCAGCTCAAAATCTGATAGTACTCCATGCCCAAGATCTTCATATATTGCACCCACATGGCACTGTACTGTATGTTTCTCAATGGATATGAGATTATCTGGTGGTCACACAGTCCTCCCAGTCTGCCATGGACAAATGTTCTCTTTAAAATTAATGTGTAGAATGTATAATTTTCCTTGGATGGCAAAGATGCCGGAACCTCTACCTTGAATGATATTAGGAAGACACTGTAATGAATCAGTAAGGAATACCATTTATCATTTAATGGCTATCTTTCCTAAGGAGCCATTGGAGGATAAGACTTGGTGTCAGAGATTGGCTGAGGAGGAGGCAACAGGGAGCTGGTGGAATCACTGTCCCTGGAGGTGTCCAACAGAAGGGTAGGTTTGGCACTGAAGAACATGATTTAGTGGGCACGGTGGGGTGGGGTGGGGTGGGATGGCAGTTGGACTTGATGATCCTAGTGTTCTTTTCCAACTTTAATGATTCTATGATTCTGTGGATGCACTAATGACTGTGTTTGGGGAATAAAAATTGGTGCTAGGTCTTACTGAATCAAAACCGGGGGTAAGAGTGATGAAGAGAGAGGAAGAAAACAGAGGGCTTGAAGAAAGAAGTCAGTGTGCAAATAGTGATGAATGATAATGTCTTACAGGAGAGGCTGTGTTTTGCTGAAGAAATCAGAAACTTTAGATTCAGCAGAAGAAGGTGATTTATGACAGGAAAATCCTTCTTGAGCAAAGTAACAGCAAGAACTTTCAGCTGAGGTTATATTTACATCATATACAAACATGTGGCTCAAAATAATGCCTATCTAAGAGTATCAAGCCAGCAAGCACTCTAGGTTGTGACAGACTGTAAGAAACAAGCCCAGGGACAAGGGCAGCTCCTGCCTACATCAGCGCTGCCCTTCTTCTCACGGGTCTTGGGGAACAACCAGAGCTCCAAGGAAGCTGCCTGAGGTTGGGAACATCAAGGACATGGCATTATCTATTCTTCTGCTTGCCAAGATCACACTCATCTTTCATAATCAGCAAGACAGAAGCAAAACTGTCTGGCATAGCACCACGTTTTCATTTTTCTTCATTTAATTTTGCTCCAACTCACAGCATGGATCAACAAGCAAACAACAACATGCGGAACAGAAACCAAGAGCGGGCCAGGCTGGGGAGATTTACTTAAGTGTTGAGAGCAGAGCCAGATCTATTAACACTGGGACTTGCAATGCAAGATCAGGCTGTGATGTGTTCTTGTAAAATCTCTGAGAAAAGAGGCCAAAAACCTGAAATCTGAAAGAAAGAATATTTCAGTTTCACATAGCAGGACATAAAAGTCCACATGGAGAAACTGATAACACCCTAAGCCTATAACATACATATCTTCATCTTTCTTCATGCCCTCTGCAGCCAGAGATTTACAAGAACAGAGCAAGGCCAGGTTTCATATTTTTCTATCCTGGCAAAGGAGTTATGTGGTTCAACTAAAACACCTTTCCTGACATGCAATTTCTTTTCTCTTACATGTTCCCATTTTCCATCCCTCCATCTCTTCCTCCATCCCCCAGATCAGACTGTTTCCACAAGCAGCCTGCACATTTCAATGCAAACTTAATTTATTTTCCCAAAAAGCACAGTCTCTATTTTTTTTCTTCTCCTTTTCATGCATGCTCTCTACAGCAGTGATGACGCTTAACCTGTTTTTTTGAGTGGAGGCTGTTAGTGCCTGCTCAGCTATTTTCTGATGAGGCTGACTTTTCACACTTCGGTGAGGTGCTGGGAAGAAAACAGTACCCTGTGGTTAAATTCATGCAGGGGGCAAGACAGCAGGGAGGAGAAAGAAAGATGTCTCCTTGTCATGGATTCTCCAAAAGCCCCTGTAATCCTCCAGCAAAATCCTGTGACAACAGAAACAACGCTGCTGTCTGCACAAAGATGCCAGAGGCAAGACCTCAGTGCCAGTTGTGCACACTTTGTTTGCAATAGGGAGTGGAGGGAGGCAGAAGATATGGCATGTTTCACCCAAGAAAAGCAGACAGTAAACTGTGGCTGAGTAATACTCGACTTGCTTATTGCAGTTGTCCTCAATGAATGCTAGGACTCTTGAAAAGGTTCTGAAGTATGATTACCCCATGTTATGTGTTGACCAGGTGATGCACACTCCAGTGAACTGATTTCACCAGCGTTATGCAGCGGGAGCAACGCTAGAAATAGCCAACAGCTTGAAAAAAAGCCTCCGACTCAGCAGTGAGCAGGCTTCCTCGTTGATTTCAGCATATACAACACAGTTTTGCAGTGCTTTTGCTCACAACGTGACTGTGACACAGAAGAGGTACCTTCCTCTTTCCACTATGCATTGCATAGAGACTTATTTAAAGTTATGGGATGTGAGGCAACCAAGGTAGTATTATTTATTTTGCTATACCTGGATGGGGAACCATTCGTTCAGGCTAAGAATGAAGAATGGAGAGAGGGAAAGAGGTGCTCACCTGGCAGAAGAATCTCAGCTCAAGTAAGAAAAAAACTGAAGGATCTGCAAAAGTAAATATGCATTGCCTTTATCTAATGCAGTAGAACAAATCTCCTCTATGAAGACAGGCTGAGGGAGCTGGGCTTGGTCAATTTGGAGAAAAGAAGGCTGCAGGGTGACCTCATTGCAGCCTTTCAGTGCCTAAGGGGAGCCTATAGACAGGAGGGGAACAACTCTTTGCAAGGGTAGATAGTTTACTACATTGCACTCAATCTAGGTCTGAACACAGCTGATCTTCAAGTCTAGTGATCATCTTCCTTACTAGTATTCTATGCATGTATTAAGATAAACTGCTGCTCCATAAACATTTCTTTGCATGCATTTTTGATGCTACTTAGAATTACAGGTTGTGCTCTTGTGACATACAGGACCACTTGCCTACTTTTATTATTGCTCAAACGTTATCATTTGCATACGATAAGGCAGGAAACTCTTAGGTAAGTCTCAACTTCAGCAAAATTTTTCTCTTTTTCATGAAACAAGCCCTTATTTCTCATCAAAGGGCACTTCAAGATCTGTAAGTGCATTTAGGCACAGACACTAGCAGACTGCACTGTTGACACTTTCTCAGTGCAGCTGATTTCAGTAGAGGGCTTTGTTCTGTATTTTTTGGGTATGTTAAAAGCATAATTCTAAAAAGTAAAAGAACAGCAAGAGACATGTGGCACAGAAGGAGCTGATACTGTGAAAAGAACAGCATCAGAAAGAAACTGGGTCCCCATTTTTCTGGAGGCTCTATGTCTTCTGCTACAAAATCTGGCTTCTTACCTGTTTCTTTGAACTTTTTCATCTGGATTGTGATAAGCTTGTGCTCCTGCCTCCTGACACGAGAAAGATATCACCTCTGTCCAGACAAAATGACAGTGCAGCAGAAAATGACTGCCTGATGCTCCTGTACAGCAGAAATGTAGGGGAAAACTTTTATCTGATTTTTGTTGCTAGAAAAACACATCCATTTTGCAACTTTATCACTGTGAACTGTGATTCTGTGAAACTCCGCAAGAAAACAATGGTTGGTTTAAATAAAGATTTGTACAAGAGGAAATGAGATGCTTGAAGGAGTACACAAGTGCTACATTTCACACTGGAGGAGCAAGGAGCAGAAGGTGAAATAAGCAACTGAAAATCTATCCTTTTAATGTAAAAGCTTTCATCTGTAAGCATAAAAAGGGAGTCGGAAACTAAAGAGCTTGTTCCTCCATCGCTGTGGGCAATTATGTTCATTTATTGCCCTGTTCCAATGTTACATTTGTCAATTACAGCTGAACTACGTAAGTTCTGTCTATATTGTCACCTAGCAGGAGAATTTTTCATTTGGTCTCCAGATTTTTCATGTTATGAGGCAGGAAGCTGGTAAGTTAGCTGCTGAGTTTCACCTGCAAGTTAACTGCCTTACTGAGCACGGCATGTTATACATTCATAGTCAGTGATGAATGTGGCAAGTATCAGATGGGACTGTGCAGATGCAAGATCACAGTCATCATAACCAGGGAATGATCATTAGGCATATGTAATCTGATGGCTTCATAGGTTGCCACTTGAAAAAGCAGCAATGGACCTTCATCAAATTATTTCTCTGTTACTTTCCACCCACAGGCACAGATCTAGAAAAATCTACAGATTTAGACAGAGCAATTTAGGCCTGATCCTCTGATATTAAGATAGCAGGACTGTTGGACAAGCCCTCATTTAGTTTGAAGAGGTGAATGTGTGGTCAAGTAAGGTTGAATAATGCCTGCTTGATTTATGTCAAAGAGATATTCAGTCAATTTCTATGTTTGATGCTGACTCTCTGCAAATCACAATACCATTATTAAAGCTAATTATCCTGGGCTAAGTAATATGATCATCATGAGAGGAACAACTTTGATGTGTGTGACATCTGATAAGTGGTTCAAAATTGCTCTGTTACTACTCAATAAAATGATATTTCTGATGATTAAATACAAGAACGGGAACCTCAGCTCCATTAAGTTAATGGCAAAACCCCCAGTAACTACAACAGGATGAGCATTGTTCACTTTTATAGAATTCACTAATTTCCCTGCTACTTATGTCCGAGTAAACAAGAACAAATTAGGTTGTGTCACTACCAAAGTGTTTTTTCTCCTCTTCTACAAACCTTTTCATCCCCAGCCACAATTTCAATAATCAGATATCTACCTTTTTTAACCCAGTCTCGGTTCATAGTGCTTCATACAACATGCATGTTTCCCAGCACTTAACTGACACAAACTGTCAGCCATCAGTGAGCCAAATTTGGAGTGTGTACACATTCTTTTATAGTGGTCTAAATAAATCTATTCATCTTTATCTCAAAAATTTTCTAGCATGTATCTTCTTTGTCTACTCAAGATTTAGCTTTATTTTTTTACAGATAGAACAGATACGACTTTATTTTGGGTCTGAATATCCATTATCACAACTGGAGAAGCAGGTCTGACTATAAAGAAGGGTTGGATAATATTACCTCCCTTTCAACACAAGCCATTCTATGATTCTAAAATATCAGGAAATCTCAACTGAAAGCTTTCTACACAAGTGCAGGTCAACTCTTTGGTGGATGCACAGCGAGTGTAAGCTGCTCATATGTTAGCAGTAAATCCAATGCATTCAGTAAATATCGGGTGACACACGGACTTACTATATCCTCCAGATATAGTGGGTGGGATGTGTTGAGTTTCTATGTTTTGTGCAGGCCATCTGTACAGACATTACCGCATCATCTGTCTAGCGACAATATCCCTGAGAGAAATACGGTGTCCTTGAACAAACTTTCATATTAACCAGCATAGCTCTAAATACAGCCACAACTTGGGTCTGTCTTTAAAGCTTGCCCAGCGTCTGTTGCATGGTGTGTAGTGTTGTGCTTCTATTCTCTGCCCACATTTCTTTACAGCTTCATCTTAGATGAACCTGCAGTCAAAGGTAAGACCTGCCACCGAAAGATCTAAAAACCCATGGCACAGAGCAGTGTCAACTGTGTTCTTGGGATTGTTACTATCACCTGCCTGGGTGCTTTCAGTGTTTTTCAAAGCTTGGGTAGGATTTTCTTACCTGAGAGGTTGTAGCTAGACTGCAATTTCTTCATGCAGAGTTCTCAAGTTCTCTTAATCTTCCTCCCTACATCAAGTCCTCCAAACCTTTCAGCTGCTCAGAAACGAGATTATTGTAGTGCAGAAAAAAATATATGTATGTAGAGAGAGAGTTCTTCAAATAGTGTACCTTAATTACCATAACATTTGAAGAAGATATATAATTCCCTTAATCCAAAAGGCTAATGAATCATTTTTAATCATACAAAAATGTCATGTCCTATAGTAAGCAGCCTAAAGAAAATAGTAGGAACTGGTCAGCATATGCTGGCTTGTTCTTTCTCTAGCAAGAAAATGCACCAGCCTGCTGCTGTCTTCTGAGTGCACATGCCTTTTTTAACTCAGGAAAAATAATCAGTTTCTCTTCAACTCATTCTTCTCTCTTTGTCCTTTGATTGCAGATTCCAGATAGGTTCTCTAGCCAGTAATTACTTTTATAACTAGAAATCACTCACAATGCATCAGGTTAATGTTAATAGCATTCTTTACGGACACTCATAATCTTCTCTCTGTTTTCTAACTTCTTTTCCATCCTAATATAATTGTATTTCCTTACTACTAACCAAACAGTGATCTCTTATCTGCTTTTCTTTTTTTTTGATGGCAAGTGTGTGTTTGAGGGATCAGTTTACATTTTTCCAGGCTCTCTCCCTCTCCTTTGCTATGTTTATTAAATCTGTATCTGTTATTTTTATGTCCTAATGCCAATGGATTTTCCTTTTAATTACAGCAATCTGATTTCAGTTTATTTAAATGCTGATTTATGTTTATGCTATCCCCTGGTATCAATTTCTTTCCAACTAGATCCCAGTGTAACTTAATTACTTGTAGTCTTGTCATTCCAAGCTAATGCTAATTAAAACAGTTTTATTGCTGCAAGGTATTAAAGATTAACCCCTCCACTGGTCTATGGGAAATAAAATAGTATCATCAAGGTAGGGAAAGAAAAGGCTTAAAAAGCCACAGAAAGGAGTACAACAAAATGACCACTGCATATGTTTCATTCCATCACATGATGTCCTTTAATTGGCAAAGGTTCTCAGTCATGTAGTATCATTTCATCAAATCATAGAATGGCTTAGGTTGGAAAGACCTCAAAGATTATCTAGTTCCAAACTCCTGCCTTGGGCAGGGTTGCCAGCCTCCAGCTCAGTCTGCCCTGGATCCACCTGGATTCACTGACAGATGTCTATCAATGTTCGTCCCACACTGTATCTCTTTTTTTCCTGTCTTTGGTCAAGAGTTTCAAAAATTGAGATTTCAGGCCTACCAGTGGGCAGCCTCTCCTGTCCTGTCCATCCCATTTCCACCAGTACCTCCATCTTTCTTCACAGCACTATCTCATCTGTTTTGTCATCATATATTTTTTTCCCTATTCCTCCAACCTGCACACTTACTGTCAATCAAGAAAACCAATGTTTTAATCCAATCCTTTTCCTTCTGCACTTACATCAGCTCAAGATCCTTTTTCATACCTTGCCCACTCCTGTTATCTTCTGCTCCAGGAACAAGAGGGAGCTGAAGGACTGACCAGCTAAATAATTTCACATGAAGTACTTTGCAAACCAGGAGAGATCAATCAGAGACCATATGTACCGAGTAATAACAGAATATACTGCTATGAGTCTGCAAGCAAACTAGTGAAGTTAGTGGGACTGTAAAGCACCAGCTGAGTGCAATTATCTCCTGCGCAACGCTTGTAAACTTTACCTGTCACTTCAACGCTCTCTATAAATCCCTGTGCTACATCACTGCAGCTGCTAAACACACCCACTGGCTTCCCAAAATCCTATCTATCTCACATACTGCCTTCCCCCCACAAGCTGCTTCTCCTAAGTCCACACTTGCATAAATGATAATGAACTAACTCAGCTCTCTTAAGAAATTCCCCAATTCCTTATTCTTTAATACTGAAATAACTCCACTTCAGGCACATATAATGCACGTAAATGCAAATTGGTACAGCTCTGTACTCAGGTGTTTGGCTTTCCAACATGCTTTTTCAGTTGGTTGACAGGTTACTGCAATACTTTTGATACACATAGGCAGAAGACTTACTCAATTGCTTTTCACATGCACCCAAATGAGGAGACAGCGAAGGCTAGTGGATTTTTTTGTGTGGGTTTTTTTTTTTTTTTTTTTTTTTTTTTTTTTCTGATGATGAATAAGTGACATCTGTGGGAACACAGAAAGCTACAAAGTGTGTCTGTCTGGGGCTAATTGATTTATAAAACTTGCTGACAGACAGATGTGAACAAACACTCCCGAGAAACAATATGATTATAAATTAGCTTCTTCTTTTTATAGGAGATAGGCTAAAGACACACAGCGAGGATAAGTAATGGGTGCAGGAGACAAGTTATTTGTTTGCTGCATCCCACGAAGCACAGCAATTGTACTTTTGTTCTGTGAGCTGATTTTCCTTCAGTGTCTAGGAGCAAGGAGAAAGAAGTTGAAGAATGGAGATTACTACAAAATGAGAAGCATATTGCGTTATCCCAGAAAAAAAACAAGCTGCTAGGAAAGATGTAAATGCAACCTCTCTGAGCCTTCTGACTCAATCTGTGCTTTTTAGCCAATGGTAGTGGATAGGTCCTACTGTTGTTGAGGAATTTCTGTGGTTCCTTAACTTCATGAAATTTACTCCTACACAGCTCGAGTAACTCAATTTCAGAATTTCTGTTTTAGAGAAAGGAATGTGAAATTCATCACATTTCTCTGATAAGTGAATAAGGTTGTACAATTCCTTAAAATTGTCTTCTAAGTCAATGAGTGCTACTATTTTGCCAGGAGAAAAAGGGAAGATGTTAAAAGAGGTAAGCCCATGGGATAACTGAAGTCCTCTATCTGATTTTGTTGATGCTGAAATCGCTCTCTAAATGACGTAAGTGCTTCTCTCAGTGTCCCAGAACAAGCTCATGAAAGAAAAGAAACTCCTGATTCTCCAGATCTGTGTCATTTCTGAAATTCAGATCCATACACTCTTGGCTAGATCAGAACTTCACTCTGCATTCTCATATATATACAGGAGTCAATAAGAAATAAAAATGAAATTTACTCATATCATAGAATTATAGAATCATACAATGGTTAGGGTTGAAAGGGACCTTGAAGATCATCTAGTTCCAACCCCCAATGCTATAGGCAGGGACACCTCCCTCTAGGCCAGGTTGCTCACAGCCCCATCCAGCCTGGCCTTAAGTTGTGGTAAAATGGAATTATAACTGGTTGATATACAAAAAATAAAAAAGATGAAAAAGTTAAACACCACAACAGTTCACAGCAAGTCAAAACTCACATTGTCTGAAGTGATTTAAAATAAAAATGAGAAAATCAACCTTCGAACTCCCAACATCCCCAACCGTACTGGATGTTAACAGTCCCTTCAACAAGAGTGTGGCAGCAACAGTAAGGCACATTGAATGCATTTTACATAGAGAAAAGGTTCACCATCTATCATCACCACTCCAGAGGGAGAGGCAAGCCTAAATCTTTCCTCTCTAATTCTTCCCACCTCAATGTGAAGAAATATCAAAAAGAGAGAGAAAAAAAAAACAAGTACTAAGTGCACCAGCACAAGCTTAGAAATGGAAAAAACCTATCTATTTCCCATCAGTCCATGTGATCTACAGCCATCAAGGTCTGCAGTGAAGGTGGAAATAAGCAGAGGCAATTTCTCAGCTAAGACAGGTCCTCTCCTGGTTGTATAGCCCTGAGCAAGATTATGATGGGAAGAGGGACAGAGAAAGGCCCTATCTGGAGTACGGACCTCTAGGACTAGGCCCCCAGCACAAGAAAGATGCAGAGCTGTTAGAGCAGGTCCAGAGGAGGGCCATGAAGGTGCTGAGAGAGCTGGAGCACCTCTCATATGAAGAAAGGTTGAGGGAGATGAGCTTGTTCAGCCTGGAAAAGAGAAGGCTTCAGGGAGACCTCTGTATATCCCTCCATTATTTGTAGGGAGGTCTGATAGTGACAGGAAAAGGGGGAATGCCTTTAAACAACAGAAGAAATTTTGGTTGGAGGTTAGGAAGAATTTATTTACTCAGAGTAGTGATGCACGGGTACAAGTTGCCTAAGGAAGTTTTGGGTTCCCCATCCCTAGAGGTATGTGAGGCCAATTTGGATGGGGCCCTGAGCAGTCTGAGCTGGTGAGGGAGCAACCAGCCCACAGCAGTGAGTTGGAACTATATGGGCTTTTAGGTCCCTTCCAGTTCTACAACTTTATGATTCTAGGATTTTATGGCACCCAGTTGGTATCAGGAAGAGCAAGCAAACTCCCCCGTCAGGTCCCAAAGGTCATGCAAATGTTCAAAGTGACACACATCACATGCTACTGGGGCATGCCACAGTAGTCCTGGGTAGGTGATGTTAATTATTCTTGTCATTAAGAGCAGCAGGAAATAGGTCTTTATGTGCAGGTTGTCTCACACACATCCACACTCACATGCGCTCACACACAAGACAAGGCAGGCTTTAGGAGGCAAGGCTGCTGCTCAGTGCAAAGGAGACTAAGTCAATATTATCTTTTAATAACAAATCCAAAAGGAGGCAAGCTGTCCCAAAGAATGAGCCAACAGAAAACATGATTCACAGGAATATGACAGATCAAGGGGTCTCAGCTGAACAAATTAGCATGTGCAAATATTTGGGCTGATGGGCTTGATGGAAATTTAAATTGTAGAGACCATATTAACAAGCGATGTCCCAAACTTGAGCTCTGTAAAAAAGAAACTCTCTCAAGTGAGGGACTGTTTCCCCCTCGTTTTATTTCACATAGGAGAAAACAATTTTCTTTCATGCTGTAAGAAACAACCTTTTTTTTATTCTTTTTTTTTTTTTTTTTCTCATCCACTCATGCTCTCTCTCTCTTCTCTGGTGACTGCTTTGGGTTTAATAAGCTGCTGTCAGATGTGTACGGCTAGAGCTCAGGGTTGCGGTTTTGTTTTCCCTCGTACTTGCACAGCACAATTCCAGCAGTGTCACTTTTACAAGGCATGATGCAGCTTGGTGCAGGAGCCGTGCAAGATAAAAGCAAGGTGTTTGTGGAGCACTGAAGCATTCCTCCCCTGCTGTGGGACATATGTGCAAGAAGGGAGAAAAAAGGTCTCTTGTCGTCCTGCTTCACCTTAACCTCATCTGAGTTTCTCTGAAGTGCTCCGTGGATAAACACAATAGGAAGAGCTATGTGTTATAAGCACAGAAAAATGCACAACTCACTTACTTTTTTTTCTACTTTCTCTTTCATAGGCTTTTGCTTTCCATGCTTTCATCTGTTTCACAAAATAAATGCTGGGATCATATAAATGGAAGCCATGGAAATGGAATATAGTCAGAGAAATGGACCGCTCACTCCTGTTCTGCTTTGATTTGCATATGTTTGGTTCTTCATCCCAGGGAGGAAGAAGATGAAGTCACAAAGTTCTTACATGAACATTTTTTTTTTTTCTTTTTTTTTTTTTTCTTTTTCTCCTCTACAGCCATCAAAGAAAGAAAGGGAAAAAGTAACACTGACAATTCCCGTGAGCCTGCATAGGGTATAATGCACCCCTTTCTGAGCTGAGAACTGAAAAATCTCACTACCCTGCTACAAATGAATTGGAAAAAAGCCCTTGATTTTGTATTTATTATGCTTATCTCAATTACGAGTCACAGTCCTAACCCTTACTCTAGCTGCCATTTTGAGCTGCTCACTGTGCTAGACGGTTGAAAAGCTTCTGAGCATATGGCAGCATTTGGCTGCTCCACCATTCTCAATATTTCACCCACTTCTCATTGACTTTCAATGGCATCTGGACACAACTCATTGCCATAGGCAGCTTTTGAAGCCCTGGCTACTGCCCCCATATTTTACAGGCTGCTTAACAGTCTGAACACACCAAACAACAGGTGTGCTGCCCCCAGGCACTTACACCTAATGTTAGATGCATATCCTGAAGAGTGGAAAAGAGCAAGTAAGGCAGCGTTGTTACAGAATGACAGAATCACAAAGGTTGGAAAAGACCACTAGGATCATATAGTCCAAGCCCAGCCCACCCCCACCATGCCATCTAATCAGGGAGATCACTGCAGAGGGTAGAATAATCAAGGCTGTATAAAAGCTCCTAAAAAGATGCATGTTGCTGCTGAAGTGCTTTGCCTTCATCTCCTGAGCTTCTCAGAGAATTGTATTCAATCTTGTGTTTCATAAAGACAAGTCCAACGAAGCTTGGGTCTGCAGCACTTCTAGCTCTTGTCTTCAGTGACACTCAGGATGTCTTTAAAGATTAAAAAGGAATTTAAACTTTGTTTGCATTTTTTTTTATTGCTTTATTTTTTAAATTCAAACCATGAGACTTTTTATACCTTTCCCATTTCCTCCCTTCAAATTTTACTCATTATCATCTAATTATTTTGTTTCTATCTTGTAAAACAGATCTGGAGAATAATACTAAACTGTTTGCATCTTACAACATGCCTTCACCAAAAAAAAAGTATATATACATAATGAAATTTCACTTCTATTTCCCATAATAGGGCTTAACGTGAAAATGGGAAAGAGCAAAGAGGATGCACTGATGCACACAGTCTGTACCATAGAGTTGTATCCTGCTGTGAAAGTCTGCTCAATTCAAACTTAAAGTTTCAATGCACTTTTATGGATATTTTAAACAATTTTAATAACATTTTCAATATAAAAACAACAAAAGTTCCCATTAAAAGTTCCACAGAAATTATTTAGGTGTTCTTATACTGCAGTATAGGAAAGCTTCACTTCTCGATTCTAAAAATCTGAAAAGCAAGTTGATTATAAAGCACAAAGTGGTTCTTTGTCTTCGTTTATTTATTACATCTTTCCTTTCCTATTTCAGTCAAAACCAAGGAAAGTAAACACATAAACTGGCATTTTTCAAGTCAACTTTTAATAACCATCATGATTATACTGAAATAAATTTAGGAAAATAGTTGCTTACGGCATAATTTTATTTGGCTGTGCTCCTTCAAAAGCAGCTGGAATAATGGCCCATCTGCATTCATGTTCACAAAATAGCCCTCTGCAAACCTGGTAGAATGTTTTTTTCCCGTCGTTAAATAGGCTGAAAGCCATCTCATCAGCTCATGAGAACCTCTGTGGAGCTCATGGGTACAAGGGAGAATTTATTTTTGATGTAAATATTGTACTCTTTAGGTGCACAATTCCTGGACCAAGGAGATCTGCGATAAAACTCTGCGTATGGCAGCTGAAAGATGGAACTGTTCTAAATGCAAGAAAAAGCTTCCCAGTTTCAAACGTTAAATAAGGCAATTACCATATCCAAAGTTGTATGAGTTGCTTATATAAAGAAAAGTGGGGAAAAAAATCACCCTAATTAAACCTGCAGCCTGAGGATAAGAGCGGTGTCAACTACCACCACACGATCCCAAGGTCTGTAGAACCAGGAACCTAAATAACAACAAAGTCTATTAAGCACTTAAGTCTACTTAATATTAAATATGGTCCCATAAATGAGACAGAAGATAAATATTCTTAAGGGATATCTTCTATTTTCTACACTAAGAATGCAAATATATGTCTGACCTTGCAGCTTCATACTTGCATCAAACAAAACATTTGAGTCAGGCAGATACAAGCAGCTGTACTGCTTTCAAAGAACATCTCTCCACGTTAGGGCATCTTTAAGGCCATAAAGATTTCAGAGGGATTTCAGCACACATTTAAATTTAACCATGTGCTTATGCATCCTTTCTGAAATGGGCCCAACTGCCCACTTGAATCTTTCAGAAACTCTTCAATCCTTACAGACCCCAGGATGTGCTTCCCCATTTTACTCTCCCTGAGATTTGGGTAGCAGGGTGTGTATGCTACTACTGAGAGCAGGAGGAGAGGTCACTCACTTTGGAAATCCCATAGATTTGTGATGTCCAATTACACTGTGAGCTGGGGTTTTCAGCACTCATGAGCATCCTCACCTGTATGGACATCAAATCTCTGCAGCAGACAATGCCTTCATCTTTTCCTTTATATAATGTTTGTAAAAAGACAGTGTTTCCACATTAAATGCCAGCATTGCTCCTCCTTTACCTCTTCCTCTAACAATTTTTTTTTTTCCTCAAAAATTTTAAGTTGAAATTCAGTTTAATTAAATACACAACTGAACTGCTTGACTCTAATGAGAGCTGAGCACAGAAATGTTTTTCCACGCTCCTGCCGGTCAATTTACCTGGAGGTGATGTCCTTCAGTGCTGAAGACAATTCATCTAAGGAAAAGGTAACAGGGAAGTCAGTCTCTTTCCTCCACTTGCTCCAGCCATGTGAGGAGTGAAACAAGTGAGAGGAACTTGAAGTAAGAGTTGGAGACACACAGCTCCTTGCTTGTAGCTCCCAGTGCACCATCTCAGTTCAGCATTCTGGTGGTGCAACCCATAGCACTCATCGTAAAGATGAACTCTTTGACACTCTAAACACACTGCCAGAAGGCAAATCCTTTCTTTACTGCCTATGTGAGCAGCATTCACTCACTGAAACTCTTACAAAACCCCATCTGTGAACGAAACAACCAATACCTGCATGTTGGTTCACCTGTGCCATGTCATCTCCTGTCCTACAGTGGAATGCAACACCTTCATGGACAACAGCACTGGCTAGAATTTTTATTAATAATGAAGTACTTGCTGCAAAGGTCACCAACCAACACCCACCCAGATCCCAAAGCTAGAATTAACATTGCCCTCGTTGTGCTGGGAACTCCCTCTGTGGCTCAGAAGAGAGATCCCCTACTCCTCAAGGCAAGCTTTCTTGCTTGCTTAACATCCCTTCTCACCAGCACAGAGGCTAGATGTTGGAAATGAAATTAATAATGGAAGCATGAATGATAACTGATCAGCCATATAGGATTATTTTACAACAAAAGGTGTAGGAATCAATGAATCAAGGAATAAGGAATAAGATATTTATGCTTTGAAATCATGGGAAAAAAATAAAGGGTTAAAATGCAGCTGAAGGGAGGGAGAAGTTACAAAAAAACAACAGCAACAACATCAAAAAACAGGTTCTAAGACTAAAAAGAGTGATTTGTTTTATTATTATTATTATTACTATTATTATTATCTTAGATTTTGTTTCCCTGGAAATCACTACTTGAAAATTTCACAGACAACACAGCCACCTGAATAATGAATAAAGTAGACTGGTTTAAATGCAGTGACACTGCCCTCTGCTCAAGCTTTCTTTTAATCTTTTGTGGCCCTACAAGGGGTCTGAGGAGGCTTTGTGACATGCTAATGCAAGTCCTCCAACAGCTCTGCTTAAACAGTCAACAAGAGCCCAAGCCGCTATGCAGATTTTCGTGCAGAAACATCAAATTCTGTTTTTGATGGCTAAACCTTTGTTGTTTTCACATCTGGTGAATTAATCGTAGGAAAAAGAAAATATAACAGTAACCACAAGCAGTTTAAATGACTAAATCCACATTGCTAATAATTTCCTAATTGCTAACTGAAAGTCCATAGCAGTCCTGATTGCTGACTGTCACTCAAGTTATTTTATAAATGCATGTTGTTTTGAAACTGTAATGATGCTGAATTAGTAAACGGATGGGGCAGATTGGTTTTCTGAGTCAGGGGCCCTACATTATGAATGAAAAAATTTCCCATCTGCATAGCTCCTGGGACCTCAAAACATTTAAACAAAAATTAATTCACTGTCACTTAGAACAGTCCGGGAAGTAATCAGATATTTGTGGTGCACAGAAATTAAAACCAAAGCATTAACACAAACCTGATGCCTTGCCTCCTTGCACCAGGTCCACAGTAGCATGAAGGCGAGCCCAGTACATCTCTCACCAGGATAGACCCCAGAAAATCTGATTTCAATGGAAAATGATACAAACTCTTCCTTTTTTTTAATGTTCTTTGCCTTGTAATTAATTACCAGTGTGCCTAGAAATACTCCATCTGGAGTCACGGTTTTGCCTCTCTCCAGATTTCACTCTGCTGTCTCGCATGCTCTTGCAGAGCACCCCCAGCTTAGGGTGGCCAAAGGTTCACGTTCACTGCAGAACCCCAATAACCTCTGAGACCATGATTTTACCAAGAGATGTGGTAACAGCACATGACAAAGAAGCAAATCAGAGAATCAGAGAATGACTTAGGTTGGAAGGAACATTTAAGACCATTCAATTCCAATCCCCCTGCTACAGGCTGATTGCCACCTTCCAGTAAAGGCTCCATAGGGCCCCATCCAACCTGGAGGTCTTGTGCACCTCCAGGGATGGGGCATCCATAAACTCTTTGGGCAGTTTGTCTCAGTTCCTCACCACCCTTTGAGTAAATATTTTTTTCTAAACATCTAACAAACTTCTCCTCTTTTAGCCATTCCTCTCTGTCTTGCCACTATCTCCCTAGGTGAAAAGCCAGTCCCTCTCCTGCTTGTAATCTCCCTTCAAGTACTGGAAGGCTACAATAAGGTCTCCCCAGAGCCTCCTCTTCTCCAAGCTGAACAAACCCATTTTCCACACCCTTTCCTGATAGGAGAGGTACTCCAGTGCTCCGAGCATCTTTCTGGTCCTTTTCTCAACCTGCTCCAACAGATCTGCATCCTTCTTACACTGTATTCTAAGATCAAGAAATACATCCAAGCAGTCATTTTGTAATTTAAGCATCCATTTTTAAAGAACACTGTCCCACTGTCCAGGTGTGCTTTTGTCCAACTCCATATAGATGGGAAAATGGATTTCCATCTCTAAATGGTTGACCCAAAGATCATCGGGTGATTCATATGGGGTTAAAAGTCTCCTTCTCAGGAGAAGTCAACAGCTGATGAATGTATTAGTTTAACTCAACTCCATTCCCCTCCTGACTATGCAAAGGGAGCCGTATCTGCGTGCCCAAGCCGGGAATCAATTACCTACCGTTCCCATGCTGTTAAATATTCAGATCCCACTATTGCATCTCCTGCTGTTTGGCTCCAGTTCTCTTGCAGGTTAGCAAGGAAATCAGATGCAAATCACATAGGTGATTCCTCGGTGGGGGAGTGGGGGACAGAGCTGTGGCTGCCAAGGAGGAGGCAGGCTGCCTTTGTGTTTTTGGAGTCACATGGCACTCAGCCACACGGTTCCCATTGACTTTCAAATGGAAAATATGTAGATGCAAGTCAGAGTTATGGAAATGTAGCCTTTCACTGTATCATTAGTTTTTTGTTTCCACATGACAGAAACTCATGATTTATTTTGAATATTTAAACTGTGTCAGTGCAGCTTTTTTGGGGGTTGTTTTGGCGACTGTGAAATAAGCAATTCCTACAGAATTGGCAGTGTAGCACTAAGAAACTACACTGAAGCAGCTGATGAACATTGTAGAGGTGTTGATTTTGCATTCAATCTAATCTAACTGCAACATATGCAGTGCCCTTACAATTACAGAGCAGGAATATGGATGCGGTCACCTGTGTTGTATTCCTCCCTGCTGGAAAAATCAATTATTCTGTGTGTTACTTCTGTAAAGTGGAAATAATACTTTCATCACATGCAAGTTTTAAGTCTTTACAAAGCTTTGATTGATGTATGCTCTGGTATTTTTGTACTCAGTACAACATACTATCTAGGCCATATACAGATATCAGCAAGCTCAAGACTATTATAGTTCCCTAGATCACACCATCCCACTAAACATCTTTTATTGGCATCTTGGCTGCCACTTATGTCTGTGGTTTGGGGCTGGGCTACGTGGGACACAGTCAGCAGGATTTTCTGTTCTCTCTTTGACACTGAAAAAAACCTGAAATTAACTTAACCAAAAGCTGCAACCAGTTTCAAACAGAGCTGCAGGGATGCAAAGAGATGGAGGCTGCCACGATACGTATACATAATCTCCTCAGTTTTTATGCAATCCTGAACATTTAGATTTAGCAAAATCCTCACCTGATGGTTTGATTTATCTTGTTCAAGCCTGCAAAGCAGTTGGGCTATTTAGCAATTCAGCTGAGATTATGGCTGAAAAGCACATGCTGGCATGTCGTGCTGAATCATCTCCCTCTTAAAAGAACTTCAGGGGCCACGAGATGATCGAGTCGGTGAGCTGAGAGTGGTTGTTCCTCTTAGCTAGATTTTCTCAGAAATTGACATTTGCATATTTTACCACTTGAATTAGGCTTTGAATAGTTAAAAGGAACGCATAAAATTGTCCGCCCATAAATTGTCCCCCCACAAGTACCTATCTTATGCTATTTTGCTATTCGAGACACACATTGGAGCCTCTGCCTTGCACAGAGATTATTGGTCTCATTCTTCTTAAGCAACATAAATCATGACCAGTTTCACTGAGAACAGTGAAATTTCAGAAACGTAAAACTGATGTGGAAATAGAAGGTGGCCCTTGATTTTCACCTCTCTATCTTTAATGTATACACACAGTCCAAGGTCCATCAGCACACATCCCCCACTACCATAAAGTGAATCTCAACAGGAGTCTGATGTAAAGTATTTACTCAGAATGGGGCTAAACTAGCTTTTTGCCATGGAGCGGGGCTGATTATTAATAATTGTACAACATAACACCCCCGTCCCAAAGTGCTTATATGAAGCAGAGACCATAGGATAATCATCTGCTTCCCTGCTTGAGAATGGTTTCTTCTACTGCTGAGTAGGAAATCCTGCCCAAGTTTAGAGAACTTGGGCTGGGATTGATTTAACAGCAAGGATTCAGTTGCGTTAATACTTTAGAACAACAGCTGGGTGAGGCAGTTTGCAAAGAAAGCAAACAACTTGAAAAACTGTGTGGTGAACAGGACTAGGAAAGTCATCCTGCCCCTGTACTCGGCTCTGGTGAGGCCTCATCTTGAGTACTGTGCTCAGTTTTGGGCACCTCAGTACAGAAAGGACATGGATGTGCTGGAGCAGGTGCAAAGAAGGGCAGCAAGGCTTGTGAAGGGCTTGGAGAATATGGCCTATGAGAAGAGACTGAAGGAACTGGGGATGTTTAGTCTGGGGAACAGGAGGCTGAGGGGAGACCTTACTGCTCTCTTCAAATACCTGAAAGGTGATTGCAGCAAAACAGGGTTGGCCTCTTCTCACTGGGGACAGGTGACAGGACAAGAGGAAATGGCCTCAAGTTGCACCAGGAGAGGCTTATGTTCGATATCAGGAAAAATTTTACAGAAAGGGTGGTTAAGCACTGGAATAGGCTCCCCAAAAAGGTGGTTGAGTCACCATCCCAGGACGTGTTTAAAATCCACTTGGATGTGGTGCTCAGGGACATGATTTAGAGGAGGACTGTTAGAGTTGAGGTAGTATGGTAAGGTTGCAGTTGGACTTTATGAACTTAAAGGTCTTTTCCAACCCGAACAATTCTATGACTCTAATCCAACCCATCAAAATGCCTTGGACAGACTACAAAAAGAGCGTAAGATTATAGAAGAGAGATGAAAATAATATAAATGATGTGTAATGAAGAGCCCTCTCTCCAAAGCCTTTACAAAAGCAACTGTTTGTGATGATATTGAGCAGCTTTTGGTAGAGATTCTGTATTTCATAGCTGCACAGGTTCCCAGACAATTTAGTGCAGCATTCCTAGATGTAATAATCAAGACTCTTTCCCTAATAAGACATAATGGAAGCAAAAATAATTTCTACTGGGGCTGTGAGAAACAAGCACCATGTTCAGATGCTGCCAATTCAGATCTCTCTTACCCTTCTATAGCAACAGGGGAGGATAGGATATATGTACGCAGGAGGCTGAACAGGTGGAAGGAGAGAGGAAGAAATAAATGCACAGCCTCTGTTCCCATATGTCTAAGCCTCAAGGTGTTTATTACCCTTACTATTGCTAAAAGGCTTTTAAAAACTTTTCTCCAGAACATGTCTTCACCAAGTTTTTTCACTTCACTCCTATTTTTTTATTATTATTTTTTTTAATCTCTGCCAAGCTCCTGTCTTAAGAATACAACAAGAAAGCTCCCTATAGAAATTCCTTTCGAGACGGAAAAGCATAATGCAAGCATGTATTGGCATCAGTTTTAGTCACCGAGAACCAAAGGTGCTGAAACAGCAACAAGAAAGAGAAGGAAGAACCAGTTTTCAGCCCAGGAAATCCTATAAACTTGAACAGAGTTTGCAGACATAACCTGACTCCATCTGTGTATGCACATTTTGTTATTCCAAACTGGAGAAGATGAAACCAGTGTTTACAATCAGGTTTTGCAGGTGAAGTCTGAAGACTTCAACCCTCTGATTTCCATTTGCTTTTCATCCTTTCATTCTTTATCCTCCTTTTCCCTGGTGATGACAAATGGGGGCACAAGGAAATAGGGAAGAACAGAGGTAAGTGTTTTTCTCCAACAGCCACTTGAATTTTGAGCAGAATACTGGAAGAACTAATAAAAAAGAAGGATGGCATTTTTTTCTTAAAAAAACCCAACAACCACACTCCTTGTTAATTTCACATTTCAACAAGTGTCTACTTTGAAAAAGGAACAGAAACATCCACTCACTTCTCCAGCTCCTTAATTAACCTCTTCCAATTTTCTAGTCTACATTTTCCATTATTTACCTCTGTTTTCAATTCTGGCTCTTGTGAGATAACATGGTGTAATATGACACAAAATGGCAGAAGGATGAACTACCAATAATTGGGAATCTTTTCAAGAAAATATTCTCAAAGCATATGCAAAGGTGCTACTTAGCTCATTTGCTTGGCAGAGGTAAGTGATAGGCTAAATCAAACCAATATTCAGAGATTTTCAGCTGTAGATCTCAAGTTTTGGCAAGCTTCTTCATCATTGTTTTCCAAGTAGGAAAAGAAAGGGAGGGAATTTGAGAACATACGATAATAGAATAATAAATTAGTAAAAACAGTTCTCCCTGGCTCTGTCCTTCAATGAACCCAAAAAGCTATAATTTATGCAATTTGATAATGATGGAAATGAAACATGATTTTAGAGAGATAAAAGCATGACTTAGAGAGCCAGAGTGTAGCCACTAAAAGAGACCTCCCACAGTCGGACCTGAGTTGCTATACAACAGAAGAGTTCAGTTTAGAAACAAACAAAAAAAAACAAACAAAACAATAACAACAATTAAAAAATTATCATCAACCACAAACCAACCAATCAAATCAAAACTCAGCACTGAGTTTTGCCATTTTGCTGCCATTTTGCTGTGTTCCCACTGACTCCACTTGAGCAAAGCTTATGGGGATTAAATGAGTCATGGAAGAGATGGGTAAAAATCCAGTTTTGCAACCAAAATTTTTGAACTAAACTGAAGCAAGTCTAAAATTATATCTATTGAGATGATACTGAATACAAGAACCTGCTTGTTTACTAATACAGTTTTCCAACTCTAAGACCATTATCACAATCATGTTCATTTAAACTTTGGAAATCTATTATGTATTTAATTTAGCTAAGCACAGGATAATGAGCACTATCCCGGGAAGTATTTGGTTACCCACTGATCTGTACACTGAGAAGGGACACGTGGAAGAAGATCTGTTGCTGAACAAGTTACTTTCTTTTATTGCATTGGATGCCAGCACCCCTGAAGTTCAGAAAAATTAAAAAATGGAAAAAAGTAATTAAACCATGCTAGGCCTAATTACTTTCCAGCCTGCTTATGCAGTGTTTTGGGGGAGAGAAATCATAGTACTTTAAACCCCTGTGTCTGCTTAAGAACTGCAATCCTCAAGCCTTCTGCTGAGTAGAATTCCCTATTCTCAACTGGACAGGCTCCTGCTTTCATCAAGAAACCTGACATCTTCCACAGCCAGCTCAACAAGGAACTTTTCCAAAGATACCATCGAGACGCAGGGATTTGAAGAGGAAAATATGAATGACTATTTATTTGTTTTCTCAGCATGTTGAGAATATTGTGAACTGGATGCAGGTCACTGAAGGATGTTGAGAATATTTAAGCTTAGAGAGTAAATACTAAGAAATAAACAGGATTGTTGTAAGGCAGGGAATGGTTCATGCTTTAGCATTCCCTGTAACTACTCCAAAGACAGCTCTTCTAGAGGAACAGCAACAACTTAAAGGCTGACACAGAAAGGTCCTGGAAATAAACAAAACCAGAAGGAAAATATCTGCCAAACAGTGAAAGAAAACAAAATTCAAGAGGGAAGAAAAAGAGTGGGAAGAGAAATCAGAGAAAACAAATGCAAAATTTGACTGGGGCATAGTACAGCGAACATGCAAGGCAGGATAAATACTTACTAGGCTGTTATTTTTTTATTTTTCATTTTTTCCTAAATAAGAGAGAAGGAGAGCAAAGAGAACTGAAGCTAGATAAAAAGAGTCAAGATCTTAGTTTTTTTTTTTTTCTCTTGTAACTTGACAGTCATCTGGCCACATCTGGAATATTGCATCCAGCTGGGCCCCCAACAAAAGAAGGATGTTGACAAACTTCAGGGAGTCCAGAAGAGGCCACCAGAGTGGTAAGGGCATTGGAGCATGTGGTGTATGAGGAAAGACTGAGAGAGCTGGGTTTGTTCAGCCCGGATACTCAGCAGGGACCCCATAGCAGCCTTATGACTTTTGTGAGCAAGTTATTAAGGAGATGGAGCCAAGCTGAGGTGCACGTCAGGAGAGGAAGAGTCAGTGTTCATAAACTAAAACAGATCTCTCTGGATATAAGGGGAAAAAAAATATCCAGTGTGAGATAGCCAAGGCCAGAGAAACTTCAGGACCACCAGCTTTGAGGCTTTCAAGTTCCAACTGGAGAAAGCCCTGAGCAATCTGGTCTGAATGCAGAGTCCTGATCCAGCTGAGAGCAGGAGATTGGGCTAGAGACCTCCCAAGGTCCCTTCCGAACTGTATAAACCTCTGATTCTGATAGAGCAAAGACCGATGGAGTAACCTGGGAGACAGAATGACTAAAAGGCAGAAAGAAAAGCCCTATTTACTGAAGTACAGGACAATGTGAGCACAAAGTATTTCAGCAGTTAAGGCAGGTTTTTCGTTTTGAAAAAGAAACTAGAAGATTTAAAAGACTGGGAAGGTTGAAGGAAGATTTCAGTTAAGTCAAAATAATAATTTGGGAATGAGTAGTGATAAAATTCTAGAGTAAAGCATTTGGTGAGAAGTGAGCATACTCATGTCTTCCCTTTCCATCTTTTGTGCAGTCATGGAGAGACAGATTCTCCAGAATACAATTTGTTGCCTTCTTGTTCCACCTGTCCTAATCTACACAAATTGGGTTTGTTTGTTTTAGAAACAAGTTAGTACACTTTATACATTCTGTGTGTCTAGATCACGCAGATAAAACTTTTATTGTTGTCCTTCCTATGGTGAAGAATACATGCGCATCAAACATTTGCCTAACAACACAAAACAGTTATTGCCCAATTTGTACAGGACAGGACACATTCTAACTCCTTTATCCATGTGTGCACTTGACTCCTTATCAAATTTCTCTTCTCTGTGGGGAACATTTGGAAAGCAAGGTTTTGGATAAGGAAAATCTTGGTCCTCTTCATAGTGAATGGAGTTTTGGTCTGACTCTCCGTTTGATTTTAACCAACAGACGTACGCATTGCCTTTTGGCAGAAAGTACAGTTCACGTCTATCACCAAGTGGTAGTAACAGCTCCAGAAAGTGAAACTGCTCTCATACTTCGTTTTGCATTGCCTACTGTGTATGCTCAGTGGGTCATTGGTGTGCTGGAGTTTCATTCCTTAGAGTGGAGACTTGGTCATTAAATCTGATGCCAAGACTCCTTTGCAAAACCTTGCATTATAGTTGATTTGCTTCAAGTGCAATCAAGTACAAAACATGGTACTTTCCACTCTTTACTGCCACCTCCTCAGACCACACCACACAGCCTGCTGCATCTTAGCCCTTCATTCATTTGCCATTGATTTGTATGCATCTATTAGAAAGATTATGTTCACACAGACAGCTTGTGAACTTTTCAGGGAACACATTAACAGGCGTGAATAAAACATGCATAAATTTGGATGCCTGAGGTCTCCACCAATAATTTAATCTCACTAAGTTCCACAATGTCCTGACTGATTCTGAGGCATATTCTCGGGTGAAAAATCACAGTGTCAGACTTGTCAATTTAATATGCAATGACAAATTGCAATTCTAATGATAAAGAAATTATCACCTCCCCAGTTCTTCTAAATTCTGTGTAATCTTACAGGAGCTCGAACATTTTTCCTGAGAAAATAAAGGCAGCTCTTGCACATGCTAGCACCATTTCCTCACAATCGTTGACAAGTTCCTATGATGAATGTATGGGACTATAGCAAGGGGCATCCTCTATAGAGGAGCATCCACATCCCCACTAACAAAATGTTTGTGAATCTTTATTTAATTTGCTTTGTAGGATGATGAGATGGTAATATTAGACTGTCACTCTTTCCCACTAAATATAAGAACATAGTCCCAAGAGATGATGGCAGTAGCTGTGCCTGCATGCTGGGGGACAGACAGTAATAAAAGACTCTGTAATATCATGCAGTAAATTACGCAATGCTTAATTAGCTACCATATTTCTATGACAGGAGATGCTTTAAGAAGAACTTCTAGGACATTGATCCACCACAATTTTTTTATGACTTAATTCCAGGAGATAGGACTTAGAGGTCAACTCCTGTGTTTTTGGAGACTGTATCATGTATAATTTTTGCTAGGGATACAAGTGACGTGTTTTGAGGAATCAAAGCCCCATGCTGTATTTCACCCACAATATCTCAGCGTTAGTTGTAATAGGAAGAGGGGAGAAGATTTGTAACTAAAAGAGGAGATAATCAGATTGGATATAAGGAAAAAGGGTTTTACAACAAGAGTAGTGAGGCTCTGTAACAGATTTTCCAGAGAGGTGGTGGATGCCCTGATGCTTGGAGACATTCAAGGTCAGGCAGGATTGGGCTCTGATCACCCTGATCTAACTATGAATGTTCATTGCAGGGGGTTGGACTTGATAACCTGTAACGGTTCCTTCCAACTCAAATGATACTATGATTCTATTAATTCTATTGATGAGATTCCACGATCTCAGACTTTGGAAATGAATTTAAAGCTTTCAAAGCTGCTGAGAAAACCTGTGAGATTGCTTACACTTACACCCACCTTATAGTAGCTGGTTATTATAAAGTTTTGGTTATTCTAGAGACTCCAAATTTTATCCAAGCGTGGATTATGCTGACAGTTTGCCAGAAGCCATACTGTGACAGAAAAAGAAGTTTATAGTATTCTTTTGTCTGAAATATATATTGGAATGATTTGTTTGAGACAGTGAATTTCAGTACTCTGTCTGACAGCCACCTTTGTCTTTAGCCTGTGAAGTTGGACAAAGTTGGAGTGTTGCCCTCTGGGTTGCATAGTCTACATGATTTGCTCAAACACCACCAAAAGCCCCAGGGCCCAGAATTTCTCATGACGGGCTGGACAGTGCGTACAGCCACAACTGCTATTCTAACGCACAAATTAGATCAGGAGATATGCGTTAAATACAAGGGCTGTTCTGAAAGTAGTGTCTTCTTTTTTATTATCCTGTCTCATAAAGTCAGAGGCAGATGTTGGTGGGATGGCAGTAGGGGTTGAACCCTCCCACCAACACTCCATTACATTTTGTTGCCACCGTGACAGATGGCAGCAGTGGACTAGCCTGACAAAATGGCATCTGACACTGAAATGTGGATGAAGGAAAGGTGCATCATTGAACTCTTCTGTATGGAAAAAAAAATACATCCACTGACATTCTTTGACATTTGCTGAGTGCTTATGGAGATCAAATAGTGGAAGTTAACAAAATCAAAGTTGGACTGTGTGGGAAACATTTTCCTAGCAAAAATGCTGTCATAGCAGCTATGAAAGTGTGGGTCCTATCCTCTGGTGCAGATTTTTATGAGTGTAGCATGCAGGCTTTTGCTCATCATTGGCACAAATGCATAAATAATGGTGGTGACTATGTTGAAAAATGCTGTTTTGTAGCTGAAAATTTGTTCAATCAAATAGCATTATTGTGCTCTCTGTATCTGTTTTAGTTTCCAGGGAATTAAGCAGAAGGCATTACTTTCAGATCGACCAATGTAGAATCAAAGCCAGCCACAGTTACGTTTTCTGAAAATCTCCAAAGAAAAATCTCCAAAGAAAAGGACGCAGGGAATTAGAGTTAAGACATCTACTTTATTTGGCATATGATATTCCTGATGAATCAAGAGGATCAAGAGGAATTATATGAGAAAAAATGCACAGAAGATATACTGTAGCCTGCTGTTCATTATCAAATTAGCACCTTTTGTATCACGTTTCAACCTCCTTTCAGGCTTCTCCTTATAATACATGTGATTAGAAGTGAATTAATAATAGGAATAAAGTGCCAGAGAGTCCATTTTTAGTGACTACCTTAAAACAAAAATGAAAAGAAGGTGCATTTAGAATATCATTAATGAATACTTCATTGAGTGGAGGGAGATATTCTATAGATTCAAAGCTCCATGCCCATGAAAACACAGAACAAGCACACATTTTCCAGACCTCTGCCTTCAATTGCATCTAAAAGCCATTGTTCCTTGAACAAAAGAAGCCATGGAGTGAGTGTTTTATGTTTCACTGTGTCTTCATCAACTTTCATCACTCAATATGCAAGAGGCACAGAAGTCAGTGATGCCAAAGATCCGCTAGTTTCTCACTGGTCTAGCTGATAAGGTATTCTTTCTCCCAACTAAATTTATCCTCTCATGAATATTTCCTTGCCTTACAATGTGCAATGGTCATGTTCATTTGGTGCCTCTTCTCTGATGCCTTTAAATTGTTTTCAAAAAAAAAAAAAAAAAAAAAAAAAAAAAAAAAGATTATTTTGCATCGCTACACTATAGGGAAGATGCTTTGCAGAAGGCATAGACTTTGACTAGTGGGTTACTCAAAGTCCAAGGTCAATAGTTGAGCCAGGAGTGTAATTCTTTTTCAAAGAGTGGAGGGCATCACTCTGTGACATTTAATCCTGTCCTCCATCCCACAGACATACAAGACAAGTGCATGATGCAACAAAACCATTCTCAGTCCTAAGAAGAGGATGAGTTGTTTTGTTGCTTTACCAAAATTAATCTGTCAGACAGAAATGATCTAGAGGACAGGAGATAGAGGGAATACAGTACTTATTGTCCCTGTGTTATTGTTTGAAAAGTATCAGGAACCATAGGGAATGGTGTTTCTTGCTATAAATGAGTAAGCATAATGTACCAGACAGAACAAAGTTATCAATGAAGAAACGTAAGCATAGTATGTGTGATTTGATTTCCACTGCGGCTTCAACTGAATGAATATATTTATTTTCCTCTTCTTTTCAAACTCTTTCCTCATCCATCATTTTTTAGCATACAAAGAGGAGGAAGAGAAATAAGTTTACAGTGTCCACAGAGCTTGGAAAAAAAAGGTGTGAAAAGCTAAATAAGTGCTTGAGAGCAGGATAAGGAGATCTTCTGCTTCTGTAGATCTTCAGCTTAGTAGATCCCTGGCTTTAGCAGTGACGAAGGGAAGAAACATTAGGATTCATGAGAGACATCAAGTGCACAGAAACCAATCACAGTTAAAACCCATCTGTCCCTTGCAGACACACAGATGATACGTCTTTCTTTCAAGTAGGCTGGTGACACTGCTCAGCATTGCCCTGTTGCCCCAGACCCTCCTCCTTGACTTTCACCATCATTCCCAATGGGAAATCTGTTAAGAGAGCTAATGAGTAACAAGAGACAGGGATTTTAGCTATTCTGTTGGCAGCATGCGCAAAATAAGGATTCCTTTGTTTCACAGAAATAAGACAGTATATCTGTTAATGAGTAAGTTTTTTCTTTTCTTCTTTTTTTTGCTTTGAGTGGCCCTGTTTTCTTTCTGGTTAAAAACCACCTAGCACTGCTAAGATATCACTGTGCAGCATAAAAATGTCTGGCTTTCTACAAAGGTTGAATCCCCCCCCCCAAAAAAAAGGTGCCTGAACAGGCAAAGTGGGTCTTCCAAACATCTAATTAAGACTAAGTTTGCATACTGATTTCAAGGTTGACTACCTTTGCCCATTCACTCAATATGGGCCATATGTAAGTAACAGCAGGATATTAATCACAATGAAAGAACACATTGTCACCCTACTTAGACTTGCTGAACTTGTTCTTTTTCCTAAATGTTTTATGTTCAAGAGAAACTATTAAAACAGAAACAATAACTTTCAATTGCTCTTCTGCAGTGAAGATGCAACACACATTTACTCTAACTTTGTGAAAATAAAGAAGCACAAGAGATTACATAGTTTTCCGTTTGCTTATTTCCCTGCCAAGCAATACCCCACACTATCTGTCAGATAATCATCTCTTCATTCCATGATCCCCAGAAACAAATTGAAGGCACTTTTTACTTGGTCCTTCTTATTCTCCAGAACTCTCACTCTTTGAGCAACCATTCCCCTTCTCAATTCATCCAGTTCTTAGGTTTTAAAGAGCCATCTCACGGAAAAACTTTTAGAAACATTCTGCTTTGAAAAAGCCTTCCTATGCCCTATTGCTGCAGACTTACACAGAAGATAGAATCTTTCTTCCTTCATTTTTCTTTGCTAGGCTTCACTGCTTATTCTTTAATTATGGATATAAGTAACTTGATTGTTAATTACAGACTATAGGATGTCAGACTAGAGAGAACAGCTTAAAGCAGAATTTTTCTACGTGACAGTTTTCATTTGCAGAAGACTTTTAAGACTTCTCTATTGATTTAACCATTACAAATACTGTTCCTCATATGTGCAAATAGAAAAAGGAAGCACACACGACTACACACAGTAAATGTATAAATACAAACCAAGTGACTGTTACCATAATCAGGGCATTCATATAACTCAAATTAAAGTCTGTGTTGAAAATAAAACATTTAAAAAGAAAAAGGGAAAAAAAAAATAATGAATTTCAGTTTGAAAAGGAATAGATGTAAAAATGCAAAGAAACAAAGATATTTCACTGAAACCTGTTCTCACGTTACTGTGAATATAAATATTTTCTGAATCTTTCTGCAATCTTCCCACATACAGCAATGAAAAACTTCTTTCCAGTCATTCATTCCACTTCCTAAGCTTCTTCCCCAAGGCTGTGAAAAGAGACAAAAACTACTTCTGCTTTCCACACGCACACCTTGTGAGTATGGTGCTAGGTCCATAAAACAATTCT
Organism: Centrocercus urophasianus; assembly: GCF_019232065.1. Lineage (NCBI taxonomy): Eukaryota > Metazoa > Chordata > Aves > Galliformes > Phasianidae > Centrocercus > Centrocercus urophasianus. The sequence continues at coordinate 2,111,639 of NW_024885355.1, forward strand.
CTGTTCAAGCACTTAACAAAACTGCATTGGGAAGTGGGCACAGCTCCTAGAACTGCTTATTTTTTGGGTGCTGGGAATTGAGGAGGAGGTTGTTGTAAGGCTAAAGTGTACCACCAAACCTCTGACACCTAAATTGTCATTATTCCTTGCAAAAAACTCCTTTGTGTTCTAGGGAAATAAGGGCTGAAGTATGGCTCCTTTCCATTAGATGATCTCCAAGATGAGCTCTGGATGTACCTTGTTATTTATATCTCCAGATATGAAAGCCAAGGGGTACCCAAGGAATAAACCAAAGTAATGAGTCTGACAGTACTCTATTGGTGGGGTTTTTTTCTTCTTTCTCAGTGACAAGTACAAAAAAAAAAAAACAAAAAAAAAAAACCTCATTTTCCTGTCATTACATATAAAGATGGCAGCTTGCACCTATTCCTCAGTCCTTTTCTCATTTCCTATGCATCTCAGCAGCCCTGGCCTCTACATGTTGAGCCTAACTATTCTCCCCAGTCTTTTATGTACAAACTCTATTTTACAAAAGCAATGAGATTCCCTAGGCAGCTCATTTCAAGGAATTATTGCATTTTTTCATGCAGTTCGTCACTTGGCCTTCAAGGTCTATCTTTGTGCCTTGTAAGGACACACCATCCCTCTCAGAAAATGCTGGGAATACAGTGCCACATCCTAGCACTTGCACGCTGAAGAATAAAATCTCTGAGGTTCCTCTGCTCAGCAGCTTTCTCAGAACTGCAGTTTTTAGTCCCCCCCTACTGTTGTTGGATCCCTGTCTATGCATTTTCTTTGCAGCTGTCTTTCTGACACCTTCCCTTTCCAACTTCTGTATGTGCTGAGCAAATTTTCCTTATTGTTTTTTCCCCTCCTCTTTCTTCCCCAGCTTCCGCAGCTCATTAAGGATATAATCTTCCCTTATCTACTAATCTGTCCCTCATTTCTGGAAGCTTCTCTTACACCCTCTTTTCTTTGGACCAGTTGTCTATTTTTCCACTCTCTTTCATCCCCAATACTCCTACATTAATTATTCCTTCTTTCCCCACCAGTATCCCCCTCTCAAAAACCTTTCAGAATTCATGCTGGGGATTTGATAGGTAATTATTCTTTGCTGAGCCTGCTGACAAAGTGAATGAGCAGCCATTTGGGAAGTCCTCATGTCAAACCATGAGACAACTGCATGACTCATTTAGGCAAATCACAGGAGATGCCTTCTAATGAGATGATGAGATCCTCAGTTGATGTAAAAATGCAACATTTCTTTCAGAAGATAGCCCAGTCAAGAACCTGCCACTCTAGGATCAGTCTCTGAGATGGAAATGCTGAATGTAAAGAAAAAGTCAACATCAGCCCATGTATTCTCAATATGCCCTAGTTTGCTTTAGATGTAAAGAGGACTAAATTCTGACTACTTTAATACCAGGGAATTAAGCACTCCATTCGGAGAGCTATTTCTTTTCTATTTTTTTTCCCCAAAGATTATATGCAACACTTAAACCTTCTTGCAAGATAATCAGACTTTCTGATATTATAATTATTTACATTTAACTCTTATCTGAACTCAGGATGCAAACAGAAGCAGCTCTGCTGGCTCAGCAAACTGAGGGCTGCTGTATAGGCTGTTCTGCACTCTAGGGATTGGATTTTGATCTCCTTCCCACACGACCTATTTGAATAGAAAAAACCACAACCACTATAATGAGTAGTATCTTTATCTCCATGTGTCAGCTCAGAGGGTGAGATTCTGGGAGAAAATTAGATGTGACCTTCCACTGCTGATGTGACACAAGCACGCATACATCGTACAAACATCTGGATCAATGGCTGTTGCTTGCAGCTCTCTGTCGTGCACTGCACAATAAAAATACAAGCCTCAATATCTTTTTTTTTTCTTTTTTTTTTCTGTTACAACATCAAATTTGAGAGATTTTGGAAATGAGCTGAACATGACAAATGCTTTAGGCTCTTCTACTTGGCCCAAAGTGGATGAAACATCACTAACTTCAGCGTTGCCTCTGGGCTTAAGATGTTTTGAAAGTGGTTTGGTAACTTTAAATGGATGATTCACATAATGTGTTGTGAGATTGTTCTTCTCCACACCTCAAACTGCCATATAATGTAAGTTTACAGTTGGCTCAACAACTTCACTATTTAAGCTAACAAGTATTGATGCCTGGCCAGATTTAATCTGGGAATAAATCAGAAAACTCTTCTAAAGTCAAAGAATGTTTGTAGAAACATTGAAGAGATCATGGTCCAAACCATGTGAGATTCAAAACTCAGGACAGCCCCCCTCTCCTGCCCTTATTTCCTTCTTCCCTCCTTTTATCTCTGGTCTTGAGAGAAGATGATTTTCCCCACGTAAGAAGCTCCTACAGAGCTACCAAACATTTTTTCAAAGTTTTTCTAGTCCTTTTGGTCATTACTCTATAATCACTGAATTAATTTAAGGACTCTCTTTCACAAAACATCAATACTGGGACTGCCCAACAGTCTTCAAGAGATAGAGTCACTCTCTGAAGACATTGTGGCACATCTCTGCTGTTTACAGATGTGCTAAAATATGAGGAGATAATAAGGAGACCAGTGATGGTCAGTGATCTGATGATATGCTTAACGAAACTCTCTGTTCGATCACCTCTGAGATGTGAAAAGAGCACTTATGAATCTGAATCCCATTTCTCATTTTCTATAGAAGACACATAAGTAACTGTATTTGAGAGTATATTGCATTGTTTAGCAAGGATGGATCATTGTGGATCAAAACTGAATTTCCAGAGTGTAGGAATTTACCACTCAATAATACCACTGATAGCGGACTTATAACTCCAGTGATGTCAGTGAAGTCACACTAGGCTATAACTGGACTAATGGGAATGAAAGCCCATCCCATGAGTAAAGATAAAAAGATATATAACATTAAATAAAAACAGACAGTCAGAATAACTACCTCAGCCTTGGGTAATATGTTGGGTAATAGCCTTTACTATTAGTCTGACTCATGGGAAATTTTACACAGAGAGGAGAGGCTAAATTTTGTGTGGAAGAATCAATTCTTGGGACAAAGCAAAATGACAAAGATAAAAGCAATGACAAATACAGCTGAAGGTATCAGAGATAATCGATTGCTTTTCAGATTAAGCACCCCCTTTTTTAAATTGCTAGTGGCATTCTGTTTTCAAAAATAAGGTATGTCTAAAATTAATATATTAGGAATTTTGGGTCCCAATTTGTGACAAAGTCCCTTAGAAATGGCAGAAACTTTTGAATCACTTTTCATTATTTCTCCACTTCCTCAGTGCTTTGCTTCTGTTAAAGTAGGAATATAGAGAAACTAAATGTCTGTAAGTACACAAAGTTGGCCCCACGTCAACAAATCCTGGAGTGTGATAAGGAAAGCTTTGTGCAAAGAGTAGGTATTTTATGATGCCATAATGATTGGTCCAATAATCAATTGCCAGAGGTTTCAAGCTGCAGTGAAAGCTATTGCTTGCCAAACCAAACACTAAAAAAAAAGATGCCTGAATGTTGCTGCACTTGTTAGTTACCATTACCTGTACGCATATCCATGAACGAAAGACCTGCTAGGCTTTGCAGAGTCCAACAATTTTGTTGAAGTGAAATAATGTGGTCCCATAAGACTGACTTTGCTGCTGTCACTTCAGTTACCCAAAGATCCCATTCATTCCTGTGAATACAAAACCCTTGTCCCATTCTCTCCTCTGACAGAAGAGAAAACACTGCAAACCTCTGCAACATTCGGGAGGACTGAAATGAGTATAGCTGGAAATACAAACTGCAGAAAATATTTTTTTTTCTGTGTTCCAGTCTTTCAGGGTTTGCTTTTATTCCTTTTTGAAAAGTCAGAAGCTAAAGTTATTGAGAGCCAAACGGATTCAAATTCAGTTACACAGTCAACAAACTATTTTCCCATTTCACACAGCCTCTTTATGAAGTGAGTTTGACTGACTCTTCTTTCCTTGAATTTCTTTTTGCAGTTTCGTAACTGGTTTCAAAAGGCAAGGCCAACAAAGAACAAGGATCTTGAAAAATCACAGAGTGGCTGAGGCTGAAAGCATCTCTGGATCCCTCTGGCTCAACCCTGCTCCAGCAAGGGACACTCAGAGCAGGGTGTCCAGCACCACATCCAGGTGCTTTTGGAAATCTCCACGGAGAGAACTTCATATCCTTTGAAGGATATGAAGTGAAGCCTGGTGTCCTGAAAGAGCCTCCTGAGCATCAGTTTGTACCCAGGGCCCCTTGTCCTGGCTCTGGGCACCACCAAAAAGGCCCTGGCTCCATTCTCTTTGCACTATCCCTTGTGATATGTATATACACTGATATTCACATATTTGTATTTACTGACATTGCACATACCAAAGTTTGCATCAGTTATAAACAGCTTGAGCTAGTGAAACCCTCTGGTGGATCATGCTTTTTCGATTTAATTCATACCTTTTCAATTTAATGCTGACTTATTCTGCTTGCAGTCTGAGGTAATGAATAAATGAGCAAATCCAATGGTTTTAAGAAGTCAGCAAGCAATTCTGCCTCCAGACCTGCCCACATGTTTGCTCACAGCCATTCCCAAGAGCTTATGTTTCAGTAATCCAAGTTTTAACTTTGATGCTATCACAAAGAGTTACACGAAGAGATGCACAGATGATAGAACTGATGCTAGCTATAGATCAGAAGCTCAGCTTCTATTTCAGTAAGATTAAAGAAAAAAAAGAAGATACTTTTCCTTTTTCCTTCTTTTTTTTTTTTTTTAATAAAATCAATGAATTTGCTGGCTTGTTCCTCTTAAAACAAAATATATCTCTGAAAAATGTGAAGGTAGTACTGCAGGCTAGGCCAAATCAGAAAACTAAGAAGAGACTTGAAGCTAGAAAAAAAAACCCAACATGTCTAGTGCATAAATATGATCCAACTGTTCTTACTGAGATTTGTCTGCGTTAGCAACAGATAACAAATTTCATATTAAAAACATTCTAAGAGTTCAAATCCATGTTTTCACCATTTCAAAATCTTCAAAACCAGAAAAAGAACCATTTTTAGTTCCAGAATTAACTTGTTTTAGAAGATTTGTTTCACTTTTGGATCTGTTCATAAATTTCAATTTCATCCAGATCCAGGAGAGAACACTTTGATCTCTGCTGCCTTGCTTTCTCTCACATTCAGGTGTAGAAAGGGATGTAAACTGCTACAAAATTGTAAGTCATTTGAACTTATTTTGTCCAGATGCAGATGAGTACAAAAGGTGAAGAATGGCAAACATTCTACATGATTATAAGCAAACCTGCTGTCTTACATGTTTATTATATTCTGATTTAGAACATGTAGGTACCTCTGAACAAGCTCTTAGTATAAAATAAATAAATAAATAAACCACAGATAATCTGTACAGTTTTAGAAATTAAATCTCAGCTCAGGAAACACAGTTGTCACAATTTCAATAACATACACGGGACAATAAGACAACTGTTATCTTCGTAGTAGGCCGCAAGAAAGAAGTGCTTTGTTGGCAAAATATATGTACATCACGTGCACAGAAATCATACAGTTAAGAGGGACCACTGGCCAAACCCTTTGCTTAACACAGGATAAATGATTTATCTGAGTTAATTCCAACATGAACAACATATATTAAAAATGCCACAGAACAAAAATAAGTCCATGTCCAGAGAAGGACTATATTCCTCCTCAAATCATTCCCTTCACAGTAAATAATGTGTAGCTTGCTTCAGGTCTTTTTTTCTAGTTTCAGCTTCCTGACATTTCTTAGTGACACATCGTTGTCACATACATTCAGAAGAACCCTCCATCAATGAATTTCTCTTGCCTCTGTAGGTAGCCAAAACGTTTACATCTGTCCTGAACTTGCTCCTAGAGGAATTAAACAATTGGAGATTTCCCTGTTGTACACTGCATGATATGTTACCAACCATTTAATCATTTTCAGACGTGTTTTCCAAATTTTTTTTCTAGTTTATCAACCTCCCTTTTCCACCATGGTTAATTAGTGACAAATACTGAGGCAATTTCACTACGCCTGCACGAGACCCTCCAGTTTGTGCAAAGGTTCACAGGTTCACATTAGTTTAATACTATGAACAAAGGGCTAAGAGTTCCTTTTTTTAGCTAATTACCCATTTCACCAGGGAAGTAGTTTGCAGTCTCAGTGCCTGGATAGAGTATCCCCAGTGACAAGTAGGCCTTGTTTTGTCTTCTCTTTGATATACGAGTTTATGTTTCACTACATTAAAGAAGATATTGCTTGTCTGTATGTTGCTCACCAGGACACTTACATCCCTGTCAGTATCTCCTAATCTTTCATTACCAGCTCCCCCAACTACATCTACAAACTACTGGCCATATTTTTTCTTTGTCCTGGGTCATTGATAAACATGGGAAGCAATGTAAGTCTAGGAAATGCTCACAGAATGCTGTGAAAAGTTAGTTGGAAGAACAGATAAGACAGTTAAATATATATATATATATCTTCTAAAAAGAGACTTAGAAATGATTCCTTCTGTGAATAAAACTTTCTTCAGAAATAACCCTTCCAATACGAATAATTGTTAGTTCTGTGTTCCTACATCTAACATCCTTTGTGAAGAATAAAAAAAAACCTTTTGAATTACTGTGTTGGGGTTATTAAGTGTCAGCTGACACCTGCAGATGACCACGGACTAATAACACCAATATGGAAACCACTGAATACTTATTCATTTCATGGAGTAGTCTTTTACCTCCAAGTTTTCATTGTTCCTACACTTTGATTACCGAAGCAGTTTTCCTGTCAACAAAAGTCTTTGCCAATAGTGGAATACCAGGACAACTCTAAATATTATACTTGCTACTGTACAACATTTTTTTCTGGAGTTAATCTTTTCCTTTTTTCTTTCCTATATTCTCAGCGTCCTCCTGCAAAATATTGTTTGGCAGTTTTTATGTCTTTATCTCTAACTTTCAGTCACTGTTTCTCAAGTGGGAAATAATACGCCTCAGAGTTATTAATAATTATATGGAACTTTTTGAAAGAGTAGTTGGGCTGTGAAGAATACAAACCAAGGACATCTGTGTCATCCTGACACCTTTCTATCTAGATATTAGCTGCCCTATTAATCATAAAGCATTTCTAATTAGGACCATCAAGAGATGTAGCCAATAACAAGAAATGACAGGTATTCCAATTTTGCCCACCAAAACACTTTCAAAGCCTAGAATTTGACAAAAATTTCCTTCCAGATTATGACTCTCTTATTTTGCAAGTAAGAAAATACTACATCATACAAACCTACCTACATGTCCTGCATTAATGTTGAGAACATAAAGTGACCTGAATTGCTGGTATGAACCTAATTAGCATGACTACAGTGTGAGCAGTCCCTCCAATGTAATCATTTATTAGCTAGAAATCCCTGGGTCTTGGCCAAAGCAAAGCTTCTTGCCAAGGAGATCTCAAGAAGAAAGAAACCTAATCCACAGGGTTTTCTGAATCTTACCACAATGAGTTTTGACAACTTTCCCTCATCACAATCATCACAATGTGATGAGGAACTTTCCCTCATCACAATCACCCCAAATTAAATAGAAGAAAGGGGATTTGACACCTGTTGGGCTGTGGTGTTACTTCAAAGTCCTATTAGCAATCAGCTCTCGGGTGACCACAAGACAGGTAGCAGTCTCCATCAGTAGCTCCTGAATTGTCACTTATCAAAGAAGTTGCATCTGCATTCACTCGTAAAATGAATGCTTTAACAGGAAAGATACTGAAAAATATTTTGGCATGTTTGCCTTAGGGTTTTTTCCCAATCTGTCTTCATCATATCTCTCAGTGCAGCTTGTAAAGAAGAATGGAGGCTTTTTGTGTTAAAATACATATTTTTTTAAATGTATTTTTTCTACTCCTTTCTTCTTCTCTAGGAGGCTCACCAAAAGGATAGCTAAACTAACAATGATTGCTATGAGCAGGCTTGGAAAACATTTGAGCTTTATCAGTTTATTTTGGGATTCTCCCTTCCTTCCTCTTCTCTCCCTCTGTTTTAATTTGAAGAGCCGGTCTTTTCACAAGAACAAATCCGAATCATCCTGGATGACCCTTTTATGTGTTATCTGATTTGTGTGGCTTCAGTACATCAGCTAGTCCAACTGATCTGAAGGCAAAGAAAACTTAAAGACTTGGGGAGGCTTTTTTGACCTCCCATTCAAAAACTTCTCCCATCACCCTCATTCAGAGAAATGGAGAGAAGCCTGGGCATAAGTGGTACTTGACCAAGTAGTTAAGATAAGGCTGTTTTTGATTCTATCTCTCACAAGGTCCTTTTGTCCAGCAACGAGGATAAATTAAGGTAACAAAGGTGACTTGCTTTCACCTAGAACTGCAGATTTTTTTCTCTATTCACACTGTAACGAGGATACTTCATTTGGCAGTTTCTGTCTCCACTCCAATGTTCCTGTGCAGAAACCACTCCATCACCTCAGGTAAAAACAAGCTGGAAAATTAACGGTATTGTCTGCCAATTATCAACATCCTATGTGCACAGACTACGTTAAAATTGTATGACAGATACCAGCATTCTGTTAATGCTCAGTCTGAACTGGTTTTGAATTATTATTATTTTTCCAAGACTACAGTTGGAATGAGAAAGTGGAAAATTCAATAGCCAAGGACGCAAGCATGAGGGTGACTGCACCTAAATTTTGTTTTCTCTGGAATTATGCCTTTCTGATGAGTATGGGACCTATAGGAAGAGAATATGCATATATCCTCAGCGTATCCCAGGATCCAGCTCTTCTGATGAGAATTCAGCTTATTTCTAAATCTGACATGCAATTATTAGCTGAAACATGTAGAGTTGGAAATGCACCTATACTGACCATAGTATATTACAGACAGTGCTGGATACTGAGAGCTCCTGATAGCTAAATGTCAATCTTTTCAAAGGGGAAGTAACAATTCTCTGCCTAACACAGAACAATGAATTTGTAATTGAGAAGATGTGACACATTTAGGAAGGATTTTTGCATGTGTTTGAGGAAACTGACATTTTTACAGCCTTGCCTGGAATCATCTTTTAGGGTAACACTGAAGAGATCAAAGAAAACATATGTAGTAACCTAATAAAACCAAATGCCCCAAAAGACGGGTCGACTAGCTTTCTCCTTTCCAGCTTGACTGCAAATGTGATCCCACTCAGTAATTTTGCGTAAAGAATGATGGACTGAATTTCTGTAGCCTCGAATAAGTCCTGCCAGGACAATGAAGTGATATATTAAAGGAAGGGAGGATGGAAGATATAGAGCTGCCAGAATACTTAAGCGGTTTGGCAAAGAGGAAGTAGCTTGGAAGTTATTATAAAACTTCTTCTACAGACAGATAAATTAAGAGACAAAAATGCAAACAACTTGTCCTGGATCATAAAACAGAGCTGCAGTCAGAAGTTCTGATGTTCCCTCCTTTAACCCACTTACTGATGTAACTTATTAATGTGCAGCTACAACTGCATATAGTTTAATCAAGACTTTAAAAATTGTGTTATATGTATGCTTAAATTTAAGGTCCACCCAGCATTAAAGCACAGGAAGCTGGAAAAGGAGGGCTGCATTGAAGAAGTTAGGAAGAGTTGCCTCTATCACAGTCAAGAAGTTGGGACAGAAAAGAGATAGTTAACTTACCCAGCAGGACACTATCTGCAGTCTAGGGGCTGTCCAGCTCCCACGCAAGCTGTCTAGCACATATGCTATAAAAGCAAGTGCCAGCTAATGGACCATGCCCTCATGCTCAAGGAGAGAGCAAAGTGCATCATGCTACATGTCCCAGCAGGATATTGCTCTGGGCAGCCATGGACAGACCACACAGACTGCCTATCAGGTGTTAACTTTCAATATCAATCTGTCATTCTTCCTTGTTTTCCCTTACAGGTGGTCCCTCAGGCCAAGGATAGCAGTGTTGTCATTCCAATATGATACTTCTTGAGTTTTCTAACTTATTAAATAGAGGACAATGTTTACTGTACGTCTGCTCTCTTTTTTAATACAATCACACATGTATTAAATTTGATGGTGATCTTTTTCCTTTCTTGGCATTAAATAGCTTCTTCCAAGAAATACACACCAGAGGCATAGGGTTAAAATCAGAGATGAACAGCATTAAGCTTCCCTTGCTTGGTGTCACAGCTGTAGGAGTCTAGCAGTGTGTTCCCTAGTCAGACAGGGATGACTGGAGCTGGGCCAGCTTCACCAATGCAAAGAAACCTATCAAGCAAAATATCATTTGTAGCAGTTATGCTAAAGTTCCAGGATGACTTCCATGAAATCTCAAAGGTGAAATATCTAGCAAAGAGGTAGAACTATTCTGAAAACACCATGCGACAATAAGTGTGCCAAGAAAATGAAATGCCTCCCCTCCTCCTGTTCTGACAGAGAAGTGGTTGTCATATTTGGTGAAAAACGTATTTAAAAGCATAAAATTGGAGGTTTAATTATATTTGGTACGTGTTACTGGCAGAGCCTCATGAAATGATCAACAATTATCTTATCCATCAAGTGCTTGGGGATCACACGAGGACAGGGTGTAGGAATATGAAAGACAAAGTGCCAAAAACAAAAAATGTGTTGTTTCTCTTGTAGCTTTCTTCATTTTTTACCACATTTTCTTTGCACATCAATCAAATTGAAGAGGTTTTTTGTTGTTGTTTTGTTTTCTTTTCTTTTCAGCATAGCTACTTTCCTATTTATATGGAAACAATCACCCAAACAAAAATATTTTCAACATCAAACTCACTATAGGAAGGCATAAGTTGTTGAAGTTTCCTTTCAAACCAAGAAAAAATTAATGCATTCATATTTAACTTGAGAACTTGATTAACCCAAAATGAATCAAACAATGCTGCTCATTGACATTCAAAATTGTCTTTATTCTATTCCTACTCATAGAACTTCATATGCAATGACACAACTGTGCCAAAACACTCTGACAACAAAAACCTGCTTAATTTCAGAGATTTACACGTTTCTCAAAGACAGAGATATTTCATGCCTACAACCAAACTTTAATTGGAACTAAAATTGCAATGCAGTGCATCCCATCAAAGTATGTGCATGCTATTCATAACTGCATATTTAACTCTTCAGTCGTCAGGTGCTCTGTGCATCAGGATCACTAACATCCTCTTTAGCTAGGAAATTCATCGCTCCGTGCTTAAAGCACAGCTGGAGGGAGATGCACAATATGCCATGCTGTAAATGCCACTGGAAAGATGTGCAGCTCCCGAATGGAGGATCATGGATACAACTTGCATGCTTATCTACTTACGTTCTTATTATTTCTCTTTGCAATATTCATCCTATTTTAGAAGAACAAACAGTATAAAGGCTGATACTACAAACATGTGTATGCTATTATGCAGTAACTCATGACTTCAAGGAAGGGCCAAGATTTCTGAATCTCTCCACTGGACTAAGCATTCTGTATTTGTATATACAGCTCACCAAAGCAGTTTTTTTATTATTATTATTTTATTTGCTGTTTATTACAGAAGCGTAGTCTAGTGAGCTAGCCTGAGTTCTTAGAGGTCTGTAACTTAATCACTTGGCGTGCACAATTTTAGTTAACAGGGATCACAGCTTGAATGTTAGTAGCTGATCATATAGACTGACCATCATAACTGAAACATAACTCTCTGTGTTACCAACTTCCAAAGCTGGATGTCTGAGAGAGAATGTAAAGGAATTGTTCCCTACCACTACACAGTTCATGGCCTGAACAAGCTTGAACAGAAAGTTGGTGCTTGCCAGCCACTTGGGAATTGAGTTTTGTCCAGATTTTATTGAAGACCCTGATCAGGTAGAAGTAATAAGGAGATCCTTTATCTTCCAGGTTTGGAGTCTGAAGGTTCAACTGTCACCAAATGCCTTCTCTCAAAGCAATTCTCTCAGGTGTACATATGCAGCTGGGTTGAATCAGGGTTTCAGTACGCAGACATGTGGAAAAGTATGTCCCATTCGGTGGAGAAGTGACTGACCACTTGCTGCACCACATCATGAGGGAGATACAGCAGGTATTTTGACCCTGCCAACTTCTACTAGCCATTTTAGACATGGAATTAGCGTTAGTTAGTTTATGGATCTCAAGATTATGCAAGTTAGTACCAGTTAGAAAATAATAGAATGCTCCAAAAACAAAACATGATCTTCTTTTTTCAGGGATGGAATAATCCAATGGCAATTCCATAAGGTAAAAATTAAATGCTCTGACATCTTTAAAGAGCTATTTTCAAGGGTCACATACATTGTTAATAGAAAGCTGGAATAATAGCAAGGAGAAATCTGTGAAATATCCAATATCTCAGATAGAACAACAAATATCAGGTTATAGACAACAGTGCATAAAACATGATCCTAATCTATAGGTTTCTTTTCAAAGCTGGAGGTCTACTTGCAGATAGTCAGTAAAGCCCACACATTAATTACAAAGAGAAAAAGATAAGAGTTCAATTCACTTAGTTCTTTTGTTCCAGGCATTTCATGGCTGTCAGTCTGAAATTCTAAAAGAGGCCGACAAGAAGATAACCCCATAAGCAGAATAACGCGGGACTTATTTAAAGAAAAAAAAAAAAAAAAAAAAAAAAAAAACAAGGGAAAAAAAAGGTATACTTCCCCCACTTATGGTTCTAACAGATGTGATTTTAAATTACCGTTGGGACATAATAATGCTTTTTGAATGGACTGAATGTTAAATAGTTGGCTTCTCCTATGTGACAGACATTAGCGCTCAGCGGTTTAAGCAGAAAACTCCCTGTTTATGTCTTAGCTGGCATGTACTTCATTTTCAGCCCGTGCAGGTCAGTATGATTTAATACCTTGGCCTGATGTCCCTCAAACCAGCTACAGAAAGGATAAAATAGAATTAAAGAACTGAAACAAAACAAAAACAGGCAATCCCCTCCTTCCCTCCCCTCAAGAACAGAAAATACCAGGTTGCCTGCATTGTTTCATACACAACTCCTGCAGCTCTGTGATAGAAACTCACTGGAGAGGACAGCTGAGGAAGAAAAATGTTAAATAATTCAAAGCCAATAACATCAAGTCTGATGTAGGTATAAAAATAGTTGCAAAACACCACTCTATTTATTTTCATTATAGGAACTTTGACTTGGAAACATCAAAAATCTCCCAAAACCATCACCCTCCCAGTCTCAGAGTCAATTAGTCCAGCATTCAAAATGACATCAATTTCCAAACAAGCCTTGAGTTTTCATGGCCATTTCATGTTTCTGCAATAAGGGAACCAGCACTTTTCCACAGCAGGAGATAAAAAGTCTGATCCAGAGCCCATTAAAACCAACAGGAGACTTTGAATTAACAGTAATGATCCTTGGATTTAGCCCTAGTTTAGGTTAAAGTGCTTCAGTGTTTTGGGATTCAAGAGAAATTGGGTATGATCAGTTTTTGTAATCTCTAAAAATCTTTGTCACTGAGAATGTCCACTTCAAATACTAAGTCTGCAAGAGCACTGCACATTTTATAAAAAGACCTTCATGAAATATTTAAGGAAACAAGATGCAAGGCCAACTACCATATAGTCTCTGTGATGACTGTAAAGTTACCTCAAGGTATTTTCATTTGAACAGAGCGAGGGAGAGAGCAAAAGTCCTGAGGATGGATTGGTGAATCACAGAATCACAAAACTGTAGGGGTTGGAAGGGACATCTGAAGTCCAAACCCCCAAATATGAATAAATATGAACCCCCAAATAAGAAATTGCACCTACACACAAACACACACTCATTTGACCAAAAGCTTTGCTGAGTTTGGATTTGAGGAAAGAAAACAACACTGACAAGTAAAAACCATCCTGATATATTTATTTAACTACTATTGCAGACACAGCAGACATGTTATGCAATTTTCAGTCCTCCATACTCTGAGAAAGCATGGCCAGCATGGGTTCACGAAGGGCAGGTCCTGCTTGACCAACCTGATCTCCTTCTATGATCCTTCTATGACCCGTCTGGTGGACAAGGGAAAGGCTGTTGATGTAGTCTACCTAAACAGCAAAGCCTTTGACACTGTCTCCCACAGTATTCTCCTGCAGAAGCTGACAGCCCATGGCTTGGACTCTTGTCTGGGTAAGGATCTGGCTGGAGGGCCAGGCCCAGAGAGTGGTGGTGAATGGAGGTAAATCTAGCTGGCAACCAGTCATGAGTGCTGTTCCCCAGGGGTCGGTGCTGGGGCCTGTCTCTTCAATACCTTAATGATGACCTGGATGAGGGCACTGAGTGCAGCCTCAGTAATTTTATGCATGACACCAAGTTGACTGGAAGTGTGGATCTGCCTGGGAGTAGCGAGGACCTACAGAGGGATCTGGACAGGCTGGAGAGCTGGGCTGAAGCCAATGGGATGAGTTTCAACAAGACCAAATGCCAGGTCCTGCACTTTGACCACAAGAACCCCAGACAGTGCTACAGGCTTGGGGCAGAATGGCTGGAAGACTGTGTAGAGGAAATGGACCTCGGGGTATTGATTGATGCTCGACTGCACTTGAGCCAGCACTGTGCCCGGGTGGCCAAGAAAGCCAATGGCATCCTGGTTTGCATCAGGACAGTGTTGCCAGCAGGAACAGGGCAGTGATCGTTCCCCTGTACTCAGCTCTGGTGAGGCTGCACCTGTGTCCAGTTTCGGGCCCCTCACTGCAAGAAAAACATTGAGGCCCTGGAGCGGGTTCAAAGAAGGGCAACAAAGCTGGTGAGGGGTCTGGAACACAGGGCTGATGAGGAGCTGCTGAAGGAGCTGGGATTGTTCAGTCTGTAGGCTCAGGGGAGACCTCATTGCTCTCTATAACTACCTGAAGGGAGGTTGTAGTGAGCTGGGGGTCAGCCAATTCTCTCGTGTAACTGGTGATAGAAGTAGAGGGAATGGCTTCAAGCTGTGCCAGGGGAGATTCAGGCTGGAAGTTAGGAAACACTACTTCTCTGAAAGAGTGGTCAGGCACTGGAATGGGCTGCCCAGGGAGGTGGTGGAGTCACCGACTCTGGAGGTGTTCAAGGAACGTCTGGATTTTGTGTTGAGGGACATGGTTTAGTGAGAGCTATTGGTGATAGGTGGATGGTTGGACTGGACGATCTTGTAGGTCTTTTCCAACCTTGGTGATTCTGTGATTCTATATTTAAAGTTTCCAAATTTGGGGCATGGACATAAAACTATTAGCGTCCAAAGGAAGGCTGTAAAGATGGTGAAGGGTCTGGAGGGCAAAAAGCGTGAACAGTGGCTGAGGGCACTGGGTTTGTTTGGCTGGAGAGCAGAGGAGGATGAGGGGAGGAGCTCCTTATGGTGGTCTGCAGCTCCTCACAGGGAGCGGAAGGGCTGTGCTGATCTCTGCTTTCTGGTGTCAGAGACAGGGACCGAGGGAACAGCATGGAGCTGCATCAGGGGAGGGTCAGGGGGGTGTGAGGAAAAGGTTCCTCACCAGAGCATGGTTGCACTCTGTTAGATGTTGTCAATGAGAAGCAGAAATACTTGAGCCACAGACAGATGTCACATGACAGACAGTCTGTTTGTTCTTAGTTGATATTAAGAGTCTTTTGTTGGTTATATTTTTATTCAGAATACCCCCAGGACAAAAATAAAAGTCAAAATGAGAGTTTTGTACATTGCCAGGCTTTCTGATTTTCTCCCAAAGCTTCCAGTCATTATACAACCACCTCCTCTCACAATACTGAGTAACTAGCTGGGTGATAAAAACATCAGACGAAACTCAGCATCAATAAAAGCAAAGTAATCCATAAAGGGAAATCCAATTCTAACAATACATACACAATGTGGGTTCTAAATTAGCTGTTACCACCCATGAAGAAGGCTGGGGAATCACTGTGGAATGTGCTCTACAAATACTGGCTCTGTGCTCATGCCAGTCACATATGAAAGAAAAATCTTGGGTTATATTAGAAAAAATAATAGAAACAAGAGGAAGAAAAATATAATGGTGGTGTTGTATAAGTTAATGATGCGTTCCTGTCTTAATACCACATGCATTTTGTGTCAACACATCTTCTTAATACATAGCACAGTTAACAAAGATAGAGAAAAGGGCAGCAAAGACGATGAGGAATATGGAAAGACTTTTCCAGGAGAGCGGGAATAGTGATTGTGAGCTTGGACAAGAGCAGCAAAAAGTGGGAGGAACAGAACTCAATTAATCACTATACCTGCAATTACAGCCTAAGAGTAATCTAATGAAATTATCCGAACATGAATTTAAAGTATTTTCACTCAGCCTGTGACCTTGAAATCTGGAACTTTCTGTTGCAGGACATTATGGCCACCACAATTAAACATAAAGTTCAAAAGAAATTATTGATGAAGTACAATTCCTCCAGTTCCTGTGGAGCAGGATGCTAAAGGACTCTCCACAAGATTGAAGAACACAATGAAAAAGTCCACTCTGTATGTTAATATGAAGAAGTCTAGGTTTCAAATCAATAAGATAAAATTCTGTAAACAGTTGGTGACCAAGGAAAAATATATTGGGTCATGAAAACTCAGTACCTCCAAAAGGTTTTACGTAGGTCCTTCCTTCTCCGTTCTCTCCGTGTGCTTCCACCATATTGATTCAGCGTAACTCACCAACTCAACAGAAAACAAATGCACCAAAGGGCTAGTTTTCTGCTGGGCTGATGAATCAAATCAGATGATCAGCCATATTCTGAACGAGTAAAAGTATAGAAGGAGGAGAGAAGAAAGGTGGACAGCTGGATCCCCGTTCTCTCATGGCAGTAGGTCCTGAGGTTGGCTCTGATGTGAAACTACAGCTTTAAGAGTCACCTGTGTTGATGCTAAAAACAGGATGGAAATAAAGATCTCAAAAAGGATAAAATGATCTCTACTTCTAGTTCTGGGGTGTTGCTTTTTTTTTCCCTTTCTTCATCTTTTTGTGGAGGGGGAGCTATGATTTCAATTAACAGCTGCTGTTAGAAGAGAATATTGTTTATATTAAAGCAGAATTCTTCTGCCAGAAGGACCATGAACCCAAAGGTGGGATACATGGGAGTTTGTGTGATCGTTCTGTCAATGCAGCATCTCCTGAGATTTCTTTGTTTTTAATCTCATTCTACAAATCCTGCAATGCTGTACTCCTTTGATGCAGCTTCGTGGGATTCCTATTAATTGTATTCACTTTTGTTTCCAGAAAGCTTGTGATTTCATCATCTGCTAACATATGCTGAAATGCATGTGTCAGTTTTATAATAAATTCCCAATATATAAAAATATCTATAAAACACACAAACACAAAATTAGTTTGTAACAAAATCTCAAGTTATCTGTTTATTAGGGAAAAGCAAAGTTGGTAGTGCTGTCAATTACAGGAAGAGCGAGGCAGTTTTAATAATAAAACAGCATTCACAGCTTCTCATAACTACACTAAGCAAATTGTTTGGGCTGAAAATTTCCATGCCAGCTGTCCGCCTCAGGCTGAAGTTTTTTGGAGAAATTCAGTCAAAACAGTTCAGCAGATTCTGAGAACAAGGCTAGGGAAAAATATGTTGTTTTACCCATGTTAAAAAAAATGCCTTCAGCCTTCTCTCTAAAATCTCCTCTGGGATATTCAGGACTTTAGAGGAAGGACTTCAAATTTGCCTGGGAGAGGACTATTTTTCTTTCAACAAATTTTATGGGAATCTGTGTAAACTTGGCCAATTTTAGACATCTTTGACAAAACGCTTCTGATACGTGCTCCTGGGTGCAGTTGTGCATGTTTGCCAGCTTCAATCACTTACGTTTCCACCTGTGTGGGACTAAACAAGATGCTTTGTGCCTTGGGATGTGCCAGGTCTGCTTCCCACTACTAAAATCAAAATCAGAGGCACTCGTCATGTTTGACATTCACCATGTGGTCATCCCTAGCCAGAAGGAGCTGGATGAGTTTGGGACAAGAGACCTGGCATTTGGGGAATGTCACTGGGATTGCAGTGGGGCTGGAAAAGGCAGCAAATAAGAACAGATTGAGTGGTATGGACCAGGAGGGATCTGTTTTGGGGAGCAGAGTACTCTGTGAAATCAAGCTATGACCATCTGTTAATTTAAACCACTGACACGTATAAATACCAAAGTGATGCAACATGACAAAGCTACTGGTTTTTAGAAGACTTCTTTAAAAATGCATCCAACCAAAAAGATACTAACAGATCAATAATGAGATTTAAAAGGCCATGCTGGACACCCACCATGTGAAAAAAAAACCAAACCACGCTGAAAGTTGCTTTAATGAAGTACTCTGCTTTCAGCATGATGCAGTCATTATTCACAGGACCGTGTTTTATCCAAACCAGCCTAGAAATGCAGCCGTGAGAACAGGAAGAAGATGAGGTTTATGATCCCTGTCTCAGCTGGTGCAGAGCTGGAAGGTTTGTAGTGACTCAGCAGAGGATGGAGGAATGAGGGTGAATATGTTTCAGATTAAGACAGACAAACGATGTCCTGAGACCACGAGCAACATTGAGCAAGTAATTTCAACCTAAAATTTCGCAACTGTGTTGAAGCAAAGCGTGTTGCAACCTCTGGATACTCATTTTGATAGCTCAGAGCCTGACCTGCTTACATGCCAGTTGCCCACAATAGCAATTAAAGTCTGCGTGGATTTTGCTTTACCACCATAAGTAGCCTCTGTCTACATGAGCAAATCCTGAGATCTGCTCTTGAGATTGCTCTTTGCTTTCTAGCACAGGAATCTGTGCCAGTGCCAAAATGCTGATCACACCTTAAACCCGTCCGCGCAAAGGGCAATCTTCTAGAAATAGCAGCATTGTTTGTTCCAGGCTGGCTGTCGGGATCTATGCTGTACCAAGCCCAACCAACCAATGCTTTGTCTATCAGCAAGCAGGAAGGACATTTCAGGAACTCTCATGGCCCACTATCTTTTTCTAACCACTTCTGGGAGCTACTTCTGAAGACTTTTTGACTCACCACTCTCCCTTCCTAATTCTTCATTACATGAGAAAGTTGAAGATGGAGGTTTTCAGCACCCAGAGAAATAGAAGCGGTTCAAAAGTAATTAATTGGCAAAATACTGAAACTTTTCCATTATCAAATTTGGAATTGGGCCATGTAAGTCCAGCCGACCCAAGGGAAGATATGTTTTATGACTGTGCGGCCTCTGGGACTTTGCTTTCATGTGGGTAGGTTGAAACTGAAGACATTTCTTCCTAGGAATTAAATCCTGGCATCTCCCTCCCTCCATACAGTATGATGCTGAAGGCCAAGCCTGATTTTATGACCCAACATTCTAAAACACAACACACAGCCCTAGATTCCAGATTTTAAGGATTTGATCCTGACATTTCCTAACTACTGTCTGTTTCACTAAGCAACCTCCAGAATATTTTGAAGACTCTGTGTACGAACACAGGCAAACAGTACAACTTCTACTCAGGCTTAAGAAAGCTGCACTGAAAAATCTACCAAAAAAAACTACAAAAAAGGGCAACGAAACATCTCCTGCATCCATGTTTGCTCTTCCTGGCTGAGTAGCACACATGCCACCAGTACCATGGAGGTACTTGCAGCAGCGAAGCAGAACTCTGAGCTTCTGTGGTTTTCTTTGACTGTAGCAAATAGGACTTTACTGAAACCTGAGGCGGTATCAGTGAGATCTAACTGAATCATCTCCATTTAAATGGACTGATAAAAGCTCCTCCGCCTAAATGGGCCAGCAGCTCCTTACTTTTTTCCCCTTTTTTGTCTCTCTCCTTTAAGAAAAGCACAGATGTGGCACATCCTAGAAAACAAATCTTACTCGGAATAGGAATAGGAAACCAAACTGCCAGCCGTGTTCCTTTTCATGCAGTATTTTCCTCCTTTTGGTTAGAAATACACTGGGAAAAACACAGATTTCCATGTCTGGTGCTTTAACGAGAATCTTTACATCAAAAGAAATCATCTCTGTTGATACTTAACAGATAGCAGGGCAATATATATGATGAAGTTTGAATCGTACAGAATAAATAGTTTTGTTTACAGCAATTTGACATAAAGGCATTTGTGTGTAGGACTCAAACTTCCCCAAAAATGTAAACTTTCTTTAGGAAATGTTTATCACTCCACAGAGACAAACGAGCATACTCTCCTACTCAGATTTCACCTCCACCTTTAAAGATTCTCCAGGAAGCCAGCAAAATAGATCTATATATATATATATTATGAGGAAAATATTGTGAATATCAGCACAGTGTAGTAATCATAGAACAGAATCATAGAATCGCAGAATGTCGTGAGTTGGAAGGAACGCACAAGGAGCACAGACTCCAATTCCTGGCTCCACACAGCACCACCCAAAAATCAAACCATATACCTGAAAGCAGTGTCCAAACACTCCTTGAGCTCCAGCAGCTCAGGGTTGTGCCCACTGCCCTGGGCACACTGTTCCATGCCCACCGCCCTCTAGGGCACAGCCTTTTTCTTATGTCCAACCTGACCCTCCTCTGTAGATAATACTAATACATGTATGTCCTATAGCCACAGCATCACTCCTCAACTTATGGTGATTAGTTAGAGGGGAAAAAAAAAAAAAAATCTACAAGTTTTCCTTTTTAATCTAATAGCAAAGAGAAATCATATAACTGTATATTAAAATAAATAAACAAATAAGTACATAAATATTTTATGATTTTCTCTCAACCATGCTGGTCAGGGACCCATGAACACACAAAGTCACTGCCTAGCGGTACATGATGCTGCCTCAAAGTGCCCAGCAACGCCAATGTGACAGTTCAAAGCAGAAAGAGAACACTTCAACTTTTAGTTAAAATACACTATGCTGATGGATCCGGTAGCAGGGCAGGTAACAGCCAGACTTCACATGCAAATTGACATTGATTTACAGAGTTTCATCTCTTTGAATCGAATCTGAGAGTTTCAAGCTGCTTTGCTTTTTGATATGACAATTACGCATTTTTAAGTGGTTTGCCTTTAAAAAGAGAAAGCAGAGTTTCAAGTGCCTATGGAGATAAGATGAAAAGTGAGAGCGCTGTTAAAGGATATATCAAATAAGCAAGTTTTTTTTTTTGTTTATTCATTTTCTAAAATCTTCTTCCACAGCAATTTTTTTTCAAAACAGCCTTGATTTGAAATCTTAATGTGAAATCACTTTCGTCGTGCGACATCCATCCTGCCAAATCCCCCTCATCATGCTATTACTGCAATATTTGTAACTTTTGATCTGGAAACATCAAGTTATGTAAGACCATAGATATCCTTCTCGCAAGGAGGTGATTCTGTCAGAAAATGAAGCAGTGAAGCAGTAACTTGAACAGAACCAGAGATGACTTTCCCAAGGAAAAGGGTTGTGTTCTTAAGCATCTCGGCTGTTTTAAAGCACAAGAGCTCTTTTTACTCCTGAGAGGAGAAACGGCCAACAAGCAGGTGAAAAATAATCAGAGCACACTCTTAATTGGAATATTGTACTTGTTGTAGAGGGAATGAAATCACATTTTAGTTATTATGCACCCTGGGAAGCCAATCAAATCAAACAAAAGCAAAAGCAAAAAAATAATACTTTGCTCACTTTATAAAACGAAAGAGAACATTTTCTCTTGCCAGCCTACTATCTGCTCAGCAAAACAAAAGGAAAGTATTGAATTTAAATGAGTGAAGTAAAAAATTAAGAGAGGAGGGCTTCCAAACCCTACTTTTCTCTGCGTGCATCTCTCCTTCCCCAGACCCACTGAAACCAGTGATGAATCCCTTTTTCTATCCATGTAGCACAATAAATCATCAAAGGAAGATCTCCCCTCCATTCCCAACCAAAACCAGATGATCAGTTTCACTCTTTTCTTGCCATGATTATTTCTTCCCTGCTTTCCCATCCTTTAAAACCAGAAAAAGCAATTTTTTTTTTTCCTAGAAAAGCCTTTCTAATCCAAGTCCTCTTGCTAATAAAACAAGGAAACTATGAAGTTTGCTTGCATGCCTCACTCATCCCTTTTCCCTGCCAAAATACAGCCTGAGAACCTCTTTTCACACACACACACACACACACACACACACACACACACACACACACACACACACAAATCCTCTTTCTCCACTCCAACATAAAATCTGCCCCACCTATAGGCCCCACCTATAAAGGATAGATAAATCTCAAGTTACCCCTCTATGGAGGTGTAACCATACACACACATATGTAGGGGAAGAGAGGGTAAAACACGGAGGCAGAACTCGCTGCAGAAACAGAACTCCCTCTTAGTTCAGTGGCAGTAACTCCCTATTTGAGCGAGGGTTTTTTGTTTTTTTTTTTTGTGGGAAAAAGGGGGAAACTGAAGCAGCTTGTGTGCAGAGGTCCGTCCTCTCCTTCCCCTGCCACAGCTGTGGGTGCAGAGCCCACATGAGGAGATCCTGTGCTGATATCTACGGGATACACAACCCAGGTAACATCTTCACGTGAACTCATGCTGCCCTCCTTGTCCTAAAGCTGACCATATTCTTCCAGTTCACATGCTGTCCCAGAGGACACATTTATATGGGATTTTAGCAACAGGGAATCCTCTTGGCCATGAAAGGACCCACAGCACAGGACTGATCAACTGCACCGAAGCTGGGGATCAAAGAGGGAAGGGCAGCTCACCATGGCCACAACAAATTCCTACAGTCTCATACGGCAGGCAGTGCTTGCTCTGAAGCCTCACCTCGCTGCAAAACAGTGCAACAGAGAGAGAGATGCCTCTTCCTACCTTTATGGCTCAAGAACCCTGCCACACACACACAAATATACAGCTCTGCTCCCTCTTTTTTCCACCCAAGCCCATGAAAGTGCTACAGGCTGAGACACCAAGTGGGAGGTTCCTGGCTCGGAAGAAACCAATGAAATAAATTAAATACAAGGCAGTGGCTCAGCCTCCCCCAGCAAGGCAGGAGGGATACGTGCGGGCTCCGATGGCCGATCCCTGCCCTGGGCTTCTCCCTCCCAGACCCTGCTGGCACAAGTGCAGGATGGCATGGTAAATGGTGAATCTTGGCTATTGAAGGCACACATGGAGCACACGTTGGGAATGGAGGGGAGGGGCTGCCCTACGAGCAAACAATTTTATTAGGGTCAGCGAGTCCAAAAGAAATGGAGTTGGGAGAGTTCAGGGTCTGCTGAGGTCCTCTGCCTGAATTCGGTGCTCTCAAGCAGAGACCCCACACCACCAACCTGCCACTCTGCAGAAGTTCCCCCAGCAAAGCACACAGACAACTTCCAGCTTGAAAGCGTTGCTCTTATTTCCTCATTTTCTGCCCGTCCCCCAAAATGGGACATTAGGCAGAAAACAAAAATTAAAAGCTAAAAATTCAAGATGAAACTTCTCTGCAGAAAGTTAAGAATGAAGATGGAGGAGATTATTTATGAATTTAATGTTTTTTTTTTCCTTTTTTTTTTTCTTTTTTTCCTTTTAATTATGACGAATTGAACTTTCCTGGAAGGACCATGAGTAAATGCATTCAAGGTGCAGATAGGTCTTGTCTATGTGGGCAGTAAGTATTGAGCAAGCTGTGTTTTGGCCGCCTGAAAATCATATTTCAAAGACTGAGAGTCCCATAAGACAGGAAGACGATAGCATAAATATGTATATATATATTTTTTTCCGAATTATGTGCTTACATGGTTATAACTGCTGCAAATTTCTAAACGTGGTCATAGTGAGGCAGAGTGAATACATACTGCCTCCTACAAAGTGCTTTTCAATTTTTAAATTATTTTTTTAAAGGTTTGGCACGCTCTAACTTGTAAAATAATTGTAAAATAATCCAGATATTGTAGAGCATTTTTTAAAATTAAAAAAAATATTTTAATAATAAGAAAAGAGGAAATAAATGCTTTTTGATATTACTCTGTTCTGCAGCCAAAATGTGTGTATCAGAATGCAAATTGATACGAATATCAGCACGAGTCTGAACCACTGCACCTCTCCCAATCACTCTAGCATCTTTTTTTTTCCCACCACCACACTGTTTGGGGAACCCCAATACTAGCAGGGCATGGACAGAAGCAGAGCTTTCACATTTAACGCCTGAGACACAGAATTGTCAGCCAAGTTGCAGCCAAGCACATTCCCTCATAATTTGTCTTGAAGGCAAAGTCACCCCCCTGGAAAATGGGAGACCCCTTCCCCATCCTCTACTCCAGCCCAGATCCAAATGTAAACACACACACACTCCCACAACACAGTACCCTGCCGCAGGACATGGGGACAGGGCAAGGGTTCAGTTAAAGCAAAAGCAGCTTTGTGCAGCTGAGAAATACTGAAGGACTTCCTTTTTATTTTCATTTTTTC
>NW_024885355.1:2136052-2229761 GCF_019232065.1 Centrocercus urophasianus
CCCCCCATCCTTTTACTATTACATAAATAACACCAATTGATCTGAAAGCTGCATCCTTGCTCCAGTTCCTCTCCATCTGCACTGCTGCCTCCCCCAGCACAGCCGCACTGCTTGGGGTGCAGAGGGAAAGGCTTTGGGGTTCGGCTGAGAGAACCCACCCCAAACACACCCCGAAGCAAGATCTGCTCACACTGAGGGTGTCTAATCCCCACCAAGAGCCTCTGCCAACATCTCCGGGCTGCTGCTGGATTGCTGCAAACTGTGCGGAGGGAGCAGCAGGGGCTGAGATACGAGGGGAGGAAAGCAAGCCGAGTACAGGGAGGGATGGTGGGGAGAGAAAGGCAGGGATTCAGGGAGATTCTCCCCAGCCCTAAGCCCTGTGCCTGCCTGCTCAGTGGGGAGAGGGAAGGGGGAAGGGAAAACTGGAGGGAGGCGATCACAGAAACGCACTTTTCGGAGCAAAACGGAAAAGCTTACCATGTCTGCAGGCTTCCCCCAGCGAAATGCCACTTATGTGTCCAGCGATCCCAAAGTGGGCAACTACAGGCAGGCACCGGAGCGCAACACACCACTGCCACCCCCAAAAATCAAAATCAAAATAAAAAAGACCGGTCCAGCTTCTTTCTTGGCAGGAATCGTCCCTGGTAGGACTGCCCAAAATAAGCAGCTGCAATCCAAAGGCTTTATTTAAAGCTTCCCCCCTCCTCCTCCTCCTCTCCTTGCCTCGCTCTCTCTCTCCCTCTCTCTGTTACACACAGAGAGAAAGAGAGACACACACAGGTTACATGAATGGGAGGCAGGAGCCGGCGCTCCCGGGCTGGGAATGACAGGCACACATGCGGCCGGCTGCTGCGCACCGCAGGCGGCTCGGTGCGGCGTGGGCACGACGGTGGCGTGGAGATGGCTTGGGCATGGTTATGGGGTGGGGATGGCTGGGGCATGGGCATGGGGTGAGGATGGATTGGGCATGGCTGTGGGGATGGCTTGGGCATGGGCATGAGGAGGGGATGGATTGGGTATGGCTATGGGGTGGGGATAGTTTGGGTACGGGCATGGTGTCGGAGTGGATTGAGCATGGGCATGGCGTTGAGGTGGACTGGGCATGGCTATGGGGTGGCGATGGGTGTGAGGTGGGTAGGGGTTGTGATGTGGGCATGGGGAAAAGATGGATATAGGTACGGGCGTGGGGAGGTGGTGGACATGGGCATGCATATAAAAGGGAAATTGGCATGGGCATAGCCATGGGCATGCAGAGGAGTTGGATGTGGGCATGGGAAGGTGATAGACGTGGGAATAAGCATGAACATGAAATGGGCGTGAACATAGATGTGGGCATGAGAAGCTGATAAACATTGACATGAGTATGAAATGGAAATTGGCATGGGAATAGGCATGGGCATGGGGAGACAATAGGTATGGGCTTGAGGAGAAGATGGACATGGACATAGGGAGGAGTGGATGTAGGATGGGAATGGGGAGGTGATCAATATGAGAATAAACATGAATGGGAAATGGAAAAGGGTGCAGCATTGGTGTGGGCATGGAGAGATGATGGAAATGGGAGTTGGCAGGAGGGTGAAATGGAAATGGTCATAACAGACATGGACATAGGGAGTAGATGGATGTTGAAATGAGTATGGGGATGGGGAGGAGACAGATGTTGGCATAGGCACAGGCATGATGTGGGAATGAAAATGGGTCCACATGAATATGGCATGGACAGTGGGAGGAAATAAACATTGATGTGGACATGGATGTAGGAAAGGAATGGTCGTGGCAGAGACAGGCATGAGTGTAACATGGCATAGGGAGGGGATGAGCATGAGATAGATATGAACACGGTTATGAATACGAGTATGGGAAGGTTGCAAATGTGGGCAGATCACATGGTAGGGATGCATAGATCTGGGCATGAGCATGAGATGGGAATACACATGGGTAGGGAGATTACATGGGCATAGGAAAAGAATGGATATGGCATAGGCATAGCATTGGCCTAAGATGAATAAGGGAAGGATAAATGTCATGAGGATGGGGGGAGGATGAGTGGGGGTTTACTCACTGGACACAGCTGGAAATGGAATTGGCATGGGAATGAGATGATGATAGGTGCAGTATATATGGAGGGAATGAGCATGAACAAGAGTGTGAGATGGGAATGGCATGGCAAAAGAATGGACAAAGACACAGGAAGGGTGAAGACGTGGGCATAAGAATGGACATGGGTGTGGACATGGTGGTGAGATGAGATGGGTGTGGACATGAGTATGAACATGGGCATTTGAAGGTAACAGAGAAAGCAGAGGATGGGAATGCACTTGGGCATGGGATAGGTCTGAGTTGGGCTTGTGAATAGGTTGAGTGTATGCATGGGGTAGGCATGGGGATGTGATAGGCTTCAGCATGGGAGTGGGATAGAGATGAGGTTAAGGACAGGGGTGGGATGCAGATCCACTTGAAGAAGTGCTGCTGTGCCCTGATTCTGGTGACCCTCCCTCTATCTTCCCAGGGTCAGGTGGGTTCTAGCTTCAGCACGTGTAATGAGGAGGAAAAAACTCCTGTCTATTCCTTCCTATTCCTAGTTAGACAAATTATACAGTGCCTTGCTTTTGGGGTCAGGAAACATCATACACAGTGGTGTCAGTAGGTTATTGTTATTCTTATTAATAATAATGCATAATTGTTTTGTTTAATAATTTAAGCCAAATTCTCAGGAAGAAGGACTGCAAGATTTCAATTGCATAATTTAAAGTTATGTCCTCATTGAGAGGAAGATCAATGCTGCCAGCTTCTACCTTTTAAATATTTGTTTGTGCTGTTGGTTTTTTTTTTTTTTTTCATTTAAACTGTAATGAGGGGGTATTACATCCTTTTAATGCTCTTATTCAGTGTGGTTTAAAAGGAGAAAGGTGGGTGTTATTTTTAAACGTTAGGCCCTGCTATTGTTTCATTTCCTGACCTTGGGCAAGTCCTTCATAACTTACTCTTATCCAGATTCATCTGTTGCTTTTTACACTCAGTCCATTATGTTCTCATTCACCTAAAAGTCACACTTCTCTGTTCCAAGTCCCTCCTTAAAATTTACTCCTGCAAAACTTTGCAGCACCAATCTCTGCATGGCTTAAATTGGAGTGATACTAGATTAAACCCTAAAGCTGCATTGTAAGAAGAGTGCGGAACATAATGGATTGCAGTATTTTATGCAGTGCTTTTAGGTACGTAGGGACTATCCTCTTCGTGTCATATCTTTAAATCAGCCAGGTATAAGTTAGCTCTGTTCTGGTTTTATTTCTCGTCCTAAAATTTCCAGCCTTTGAGGAAGGCATGAAGGGGAGATGGTATTTTAGTCCAATCTCAGAAATCAGGGTAGAGGGAAATCAGAACATTAACTTAAACAGCGGAGTTCTCGATCTAAAGGTCTGCTTTGCAAAATAGCTGCTGCTGTTCACTGTCTTTTCAGCCATGCACATTAAAAAAGAAATACGTCTACATTGCTCTTAATGCCTGTGGGATGTATTCCACATCAGGAATTTGGACTCTAGAAAAAGGTAATTTAGGTCCCTGGAAGGGCAAAGTTTAATTGAAAAATATATATATTGTTAGGAATAGACTACATACAAATTCAATGGTAATTGTATAAGCCTTTCAAAAATCATACAGTATGCAAGCTTCCAAAATTTCTGAACAAGAAACATTTCAATTTAAATGCCAAGAGGCAATTTTCCCTCTCTTGTTCAATACTAAATCAGTCACATGAACAGTTTTCATTTGATTTTAGAAAGGAAATGGAACATCTTCACTTCCAATTGCATATAACTTTTGCTTTCTCTTGTTCTTACTGCTCTGCCTTGTTTGCAGTACTTTCCTGCAGTTTTGAAATACTTCCATTTGATCTGCCTGTTCACTCCAACGTTATTAAAAGAAACTAGTAAACCCAGGAGTGCAGTAGCATATTGTTTGTATCCTGGTTAACAGATCAGCATCAGCACTGTTTGTGTAATTGGCCTTTCCCTGTTAACTGAATTAGACAATAATGCTCTTGGAATAATAACATAAAATAAAGCAGTAGTAATTTAATGAAAAAAAAAAAAAAAAAAAAAGACTTTGCTTAGGAAAATCCCCTGCTTCAGTACATAGCAAATTACCGTGGTTGCAGAAGTGTGCTGCATACCAATTTGTGGCATATTTCATGAAGATGTTAATTTTGAAATGTCAGTGTTCACCAGCTTGCCATATTGTGCCTGCATCCTGCGCTATGGTAGATTGTCACAGTTGAAATAGTCTTTGTGAACAGAAACTATTAAGTCAAACTCTCTTCCAGATAGTGCTTATGCAGTGTTTATAAAGAAGGTACATCTGTGGAACGAGAAGGTGATTGAAAAGACTCATACATGAGCCTGTTAGACCTTGTGCTTGAGGAGACAAGGAGAGCAAGTCCTGGAGCTGTCATTCAAATTGGTATTTAATAGTCCTGATGTTGGGTTGTGATTCCATTTACTCCCACAAACCTATGAAAACAGCTGTCATAAATTCCCCATTAATCAAGTAAAAAGTAGCAACATCTGCTCTGGTCAAAGGTTTCTTGCTGAAGAAGCTCAGCAGAAGTGTCTTTTCTTTGGTTGGTTGGATAAGCACTTTGCAAAGAGATGCCACACCAGGTTGCAACCTCTGCTAGAGATTTATTTAATATATATATTTTTTCATTTCCAAGAAAGTAATGCAGATCGGAGAACTCACATGTTTTAATCAATGGAAGTGAAACCATTTGCCTTTCAGAGACTATAAAATAACACACACCCTAGGGTTCAACGCTCTTTTCTACTCCTCCAGAACATTCTTAAGGGGAAATCACTCTTTTCTTGATGAAAGTGCAATTCAAATGTGGAAATATGCCATTCTTCATGCTTTCTCCATAGGGAGCAAAATGATTTCTGTAATTAAACCCTTTTTACCAACATTTCCTGATGAGAATAGGCTTTTTTTAGACAGGGGAAAAAGCCATGTACAAAAGGATTTGCAAAACCAGGTCTGGAGGGTTTGACCTTTAAGCCTCTCTTTGAATTAGTCATTTTGTTTGAAAGGTGCATGAGGATGAGGCACGTAAAAGCTGCAGCTTAAGTTTCCAATCAGGCACTGCTGAAAGGACATGGCTGCAGGACAAAGGAAGGTGTGGGGACCTCTGCTAACATTAGTCTGGCTATTACGAATAGCATTAGCCCTGAAAAGACACAGCCCAATCTTTAGCAAGCTTTATCAGCCCCAGTGTGGAACTTGGGACCTTGTTCTGCTTGAGCTGTGGTCTGTGCTATGGCATCATAGTGCTCTGGCACTTGTGGTAGCTAGATTAAAGAGATCCAGCTTCTCCAATATATAGGAATGTGTATTTTAAGGAAAAAAAAAAATTCTCAGAGTGGTGAGGCATTGAAAATACCTCAGGAATAACTCAGGAAAGTGGTGGAGTCACCAACCCTGCAGGTTTTCAAGTGCCACCAATGTGGCACTGAGGGACATGGTCATTGGGTGCAATGGTGGTTGGACTAGATGATCTTAGAGGTCTTTTCCCACTTTAATGATTCTATGATATCTGGCTATTATAGGCAGCGTAGACAAAACTGGAGTTAATTAAGGAATAGAGCCTATGTGTGTGTTCTGTATGTGTGACTCAGAAATGAAGTACACATCATGCTTCTTGTCACCATACAGTGGATCTATACAGAGCCCAGGATATGGGGCCGACCTCTTGGCACAGCTGAAGGTGTAGAGCTCACTGCTGTGTGATGGATGTCAGGGCTGAACCAAAGCTAGATGCTGAATCCTGAAGTTCTCACTTCAGGATGTGAGGTTTGCCAAAAGTCTTTGAGTGGAGTGGGGGCAGAAATCACACAGGATTCTTAACAAATACTTTGGGCAAATTTCCCTTTTCTTCCTCCTCTCTCCATGGGATGCCTTCAGCTTAAGTCAGCCTGTGTTGACTTCTCTCCACCACCAGCACCATGAGCTGGTCGCCAGGGTAGGAACAATGTTAACATTTAATTATTCTTTCAATTTATTGGCTGATGTCTAGCAGGATGCTAAAGATTGGAGGAGCTCCTCCTATCTTGTCTGTGTCTTTTGTAGCATTTCACTGGATCCCAGGGTTTAGGAAGGACAGAACTGAGCATTTGCCTGCAGTACTAGGTCTTATCCTTTCCTTGTTTGCAAAGTATCAATGCCTGTTATCATACCTGAGAAATCAGCAAAGGCATAAGATGGAGATGAGAGTCTGCTACTACTGCTTACTCAGGAAAAGTTCCCATCAAGTGAATTGGACATTTGCCTGAGTGAGTGTTGCAGGATTCGGCCCATATGCTTCTCAGCTCTTATATTTGCATAGTGAAGAATATGCTTACAGTACAGTGCCAATAAAACAAAACTATATACAGTCAGCACAGAAAAATCAAGAGCACAGTTAAGACCATTTACAAACAGCAGCTGAGCTCTGCAGCTGACATCCAGGTTTATAACGCTGCCAGAGACCATGCTTTGTTACGGGTAATATGTACAAGGCAATTATTTATAGGCAGTTAGATGGGAGGTCCTATAAGTGTATTCTCTGTTCTGTCTTCCTTAACCTTATTATTTTCTTTCTCTCTGTATTATTTATATTTCAACTCTGTAAATGTGTCTTCAGAGAGAGAAAGAAACGAAAAGAAAGGAAAAGAATGAAGAAAAGAAAGAAGGAAAAGAAAGAGGAAGAAGGAAAAATAAATGAAAAGAAAGAAAGGATGAAAGAAAAAAAAAAAAGAAAAAAAGAAAGAAAAAACATGCAAAGCATTTCAGGCGATATCTTTCATGGGGGACCCCTGTTCTTCAAGTCTTTGGTATCGTGTTACATGTTGCATACACCATAAGCAGTCATCTCCAAGTGAGATATTCGTTCATTCATTTTAATGAAGTAGAATGAGGACCCTTTTGCCTCCAGAAATTACAAAGACATCTTATGAAGGAGGAAGAAGATTTGCATTAGGAAGGTGCATATCGTGTCAAGAAGAGTATAAATTGCCCAGAGGATCAAATTACTCTTTTCCATAGGCATATTTTCCTCTCTAAATATCTAGAGCATGCTTTTATTTTAATCCACGGGATAGGAGAGAATACTTCTTGATCCACTGCATATGACAGAATGGCCACAAACAACTGTAATACAATACATCTTCTGTACAACAGGCTGTAAGTATATTACAAGAAACTCCAGACAATAATTACTCTATTACTGCACTGTGACTTCACATCCAATTTTGCTCACCACACCATACAGAACGGATGAAGTAGATGACTTTTATATTTTTAATAATAATGAAATGTTCAGGATTTGATATAGAAACTTGGCTACCAAGGTGATAGATACAAATAAGACCCTATTTAGAATAGCTGTATGAATGGGAAAAGCTATTAAATTCCTATGAAATACTTTATCATATCAAATAATATTTGAGATCAAATAAAACTTGGAAGGCCGATACGCAGTCATAGTCAAGGCATTATCTCATTGTGAAGGGGACTTTACTGACGAAATCTGCTGTTTTAGACAACTTTGTAATATATCTTTATTCTCCAGTAAGGCTGCATATCTTGACTAACTTTGAATGACTCACTCTAGATTTATGTTTGTGCAATTGCAAAATTTGTATGAATAGATGCATTCATGTGCTAGTTGCTCTTGGGAAACGAAAAGTCAGTTAATTCACTCTTAGACAGCTCTGGACTTATTAAAAAAACAGGTCTGAACTGGAGACACCTTCTTTCCCCTTTAAGAACAATCTCTGAGACAGCAAAATAAAACCTTCCACTTTCCCAACACCTCCCATTCAGTTATCTTCTTTCCATGTATTGAACCAATCATTGACCTCTGAGATGGCAAAGTGAATTTACGGAACAAAAAGATGAGCTTGTGGCCATGACACGGCAGGTCTGAGGGCAACTACCATTTCTTATGCATATATTCATTATTTATTAATCTTATAGGGCTCAAACCATCCCAGTGAACCCTCAGCATACAGGTAAAGAACATCAGAATTTCCTCTATCCCATGCTCAGACCACCTCCATCAGAAAACATGCCACTGTGCATGAGCAGGGAGCGATCAGGCTCTGCTCCCATTTTCTGCTGTTACCTCCAGACAAATGGTGTTAGTTTTACAGGCAAAAATCTAGTTTGTATTATTGTTTGCACTTCAGAGTCAATACGGGTATGGAAGAATAAGCTGAGATATATACCTTGTGCATCATTAATAATAGTGCAGCTTCTCTGTGGCTACAATACAATTCCCAAACATTTTGTTTAATAGTAAGCAATTTATCATGTCTGCTGTATCACAATCAGGTGGTTCAGTATCCCCAATTTACAAGAGGTGCTATGCTCCACACCTATTTGTACTGCTTACACCGGGACAGATCAACAATCTGAGTGCTATCTTTCAACCTGGAAAATCCAGTTTCAATTCCCTGGTGTAGCAAAAAATGATCTAGCTTCAGTATCCTGTATATAATACACAGATAAAAATACTTCCTTACTTTATCAGATGCTGTGAGGATAAATGCATTAAAGTCTGTAAGTCCCACCAATACTACAATAGCCATAATTATCTTGAATAGATACATGCAGTGCAAGTGCGGCGATATTTAATACGCATCCTATGTGTATAAACCATGACTCAGGGCTGATACAAACACAAGGTATGCTAAGGAATTAAAAATGGTGCTTACTTGCATGCTCTTCCCCCGTTTATGCTCCATTAAAATTTGTATATCACACACCAGAGTCGTTTCTCACTCACGATGGAGCACGTCTCCCAGAATCAGTGGTTTTATCCCAGCTGTGCACTTATGTAGGCAGGAGCCCATTGTCCGAGTTGAGCTACTCAATCTGCAAGAGAAAGAATGAAAGGGCTCCGGTCTGTAAAGTCATTCATTACAATTTGGAAATCAGTGGGGCTGCTGGAGGTTAAGCAAGGGCAGAAATTGGTCTTTTATCATTCAAATGCCATAAGGGAGAATATATATATGTAAAAAACAAGGGATCTAGTGCTGCACATCCCTCCTCATTTTTCTTCTCTTCATTGCAAGAGGTCACAAAGAAACAATCACGTACATTTGTAGGACCAGATGCTAAATTCTTTCGCAATGGATTTTCATAAGCAAACAACTTATTTTGCCTGGCATGAAGCTCCAGTGAAATTTTCATATGATCTCTATATATTTTCAGATAAGATTATTTCGATTCCTGTGCTA
Source organism: Centrocercus urophasianus (assembly GCF_019232065.1). NCBI lineage: Eukaryota > Metazoa > Chordata > Aves > Galliformes > Phasianidae > Centrocercus > Centrocercus urophasianus. The sequence goes on from NW_024885355.1 coordinate 2,145,322, forward strand.
CGTAAGGAAACTTTCTGCAAGAACTCCAAATAGTGAGACATAAAAATACCTCTCTGAAGTGGGTGAAATTTCTGAAAATTGGACTGATTTTTTTTAAAAAGCAACTTTTACAGAGGAAAATAGGAAGAAAGAAGACTGATTACAGATCTTCCATTATCAAAAGCACATCAGATTACTGGAAAATGTCGAATAAAAGTTGTTCTGAAATGCTCTGGCAGCTTCTTTGCCTGCTTTACTGTACAGGATTCTCTCAGCTGTGATAGCTATGCACAGTATCAAGAGCACAGTAAATTTTTGTACAAATTTAAATAAAATTTTAAGTAACACTATTTATTTCAAAAACATTGTGAGTGATCTTGGTTTCAGCATTTATTCTCCCCATCTCAAGACTGCTTCACCCTGCAGCAAGTGCCCACAAAAAAATGAATTGAGCATCATATAAACCCAGCACTGCGGAGGACTCAAAGCATCCATGCTTGCCAACAACTCTTCAGACAGGATTTTGGGTTCAACCAAGGATTCTGCCCTCTTTCCTGGGAGAAATCTGGTAACCTCTACAGCTAATTTTGCTCTCCTATCAATTCTACATGTGATAACCCTCCAGAAAGGCATAATGAAGTGGTGGATTGTTAAGAGTTAGGGTAGTATGGTTAGGTTATGGTTGGACATGATGATCTTTAAGGTCTTTTCCAACCTGAGCAATTCTATGATTCCATGATTTCATGATTTCACCTTTCTCTTCCTTTGCACTCCCCCCCTCCCATTCCAGGAGGTAACTGAAAGGGGATAAAGGATATGACAAAGGTGAGGTGTTACAAAAATTACCACCTACATCCAAGAGGGTAAATAAAATGAGTGTTTGATCCTTTAGACTGTTAGACAATGATGAGAGTAGCAGGGACCAAACAGCTAAAAAAGTGAACCTCTTTTGTATACCATTCCTAAGTCCTGAAAAGGGGTTGCAGAGGTTGAAGTTTTACTGTAGCACTATCGTTATGTAGTAAGTGTAGCATTAGAAACTGGTATTTAGGCATTGAGTTAAGGATTTGCTAGATAGCAGATTTTAAAATGATCTTTTATCCTTGTCTGAAATCCCCAGATGTAGGCTGTGTTGCCAGTTAGACTTGATCATGCCTGATCCAGTAATTTCCAGTGTGCAAGTGGGTCAGAGGGTGGGCTCAGTCATTTTCAGGATCAGATGCTACAGCTTTAATATGCTATTTAATTTATCCTATTGGGTTGGGCAGAGAAAACCATCAAAAAAGGTTTCCTGAGCCTATTGTGTCAGATTAAGGAAAGTCATATTAATGCCTTTAAATGGTAGTGCACAAAGGAGTAATGGAGCTAACGAGAAATTTGCCTTCCTTTTCCTTTCCCTTTCAAATGAGAACCTACCCCAGTCTGCACTCAGTATACAAAAGGCAGAGCAAGACAATCTCACACTTTCAGAACACAGTGAGGCATTTACTCTAACACTGTATTGCTCTGCATAAGTGCCTGATGCACAGCATCAGTTTTTAAGGGCATAATCCCCCTATCCTATAACCCCATACTATTAGCACTTAAACCCAATGGCCTCTTTTCCTAAGAAAATAAAGCTTTTACAGGAGTGCTGTCTGTCCATCTGGCTCCCCATCTGTCAATCCTGTACCCAGCAGTATATTCTGAACCTGGTGGCTAATTTCACCTCATTCTCTAGAGGGGTGAAAGCTTAAAAGATAAAAATATCTCACATTTTATGAAAATCATTGGTGGGGGAGAAGAGAATTGACAAAGCACAGCTCACTTGAGTGAAAGGCAGTAGTATAAGCTCGTTAGCTAATTGCTCAGCTTGGGTTGCCAGCTGGCCAGTCAACATGAGCAAACTGGCCAGCTCAGCTACCTGCTAACAGCTTCTTGGACCTCTGCACAGTGCATCCAGCCAGCCAGCATAGCAGGAGAGGAGACTTTCGGGGAGGGAAGGTGTGTATACTACCTTAGGCAAAAAAAAAAGACATGGAGACATGCTGAGGGCTGAAGTCACAGAATCGCAGAATCAAGGAATGGCCCGAGTTGGAAGGGACCCTCAAGCATCATGAATTTCCAACCCCCCACCACAGACAAGGCCACCGAACTCCCCATTTAATACTAGATAGGCTGTCCAGAGCCCCATCCAACCTGGCTTTGAACACCTCCAGGGATGGGGCATCCACAAGCTTGTTGAAGAGCATGTGACGTTTTAGATGTAGATGGAGGAAAAGAAAGGATGATGGGTGCAGTCCTTTTTGTGAGAAACATCATTTCTGGTTTAAATTCATGTCAGATAGATCTGTTTGTTCCTTCTGTGCTCAGGGATAAGAGTGGACTTTGTTTCTCCTGTGAAAATCTTCTAGAGCCTTGGGCAGCCTCATCTAATGGCTGGCAACTCAGCCCACAGGAGGGGCTGAAATAAGATAATCTCCAAGGTCCCTTCCAACTCAAGCCATTCTATGATTCTGTAATTCTATGATTTTATCTTTACATCCCCAAAACAACCACTCTTTTCCCCATTATCATCTAACAATGATCTATTTTGATGATTACCAGAAGAGTTAAGGGCAGAGCTTGAAGATAGGGCACAACCAGAGAACAGACTGCAAGAGGAACCTTATTATCCCCTTTCTACAACCAATAAAGAAAAGGACCAAAGGACATTTGGAATGTTTGTTTGAGCATGCAAAGTAAATTTGGTACAGTCTCCCAGTCAGAGCATCCAACATCCACATTGGTAACCCTTCCCACAGCAGGGGTGGTGAAGCTAGATGATCTTTGAGGTTCTTTTCAACCCAGGCCATTCTATGATTCTATGATCTCCATAGCCCTGAGAAACATGTGGTGATGACATTTTCATGCGTGATGGAAAAGTGGTGCAAGCAGAGCTGCTCTGCTCACCTCTGTGATCAGGCACTGTACTCAGCAACATATTTCTGCCTGTGGTCCAACCACAGAGAGTGAAAATCTACTTTTGGCTTTGTCCCACCATCAGTTAAGCAGATCTCACCTCCCTTCATCTTTCAAAGACATTTTGGCATTATTTAGTACCATCTCTGCTCCCGGAAGACTTTTCTTATACCTGACATTCCCTTTAGTGTTTAATACACTTTTGTGGCACAAAACATGAAGAACAAGACTGACCCAAAAAGTCAGCTGAATTCAGGATTTCAGAAGATAAGGTGCCCAAGTCAACCTAGCGATAAAATATGTGGTAAGCAAACCCCGTGATCAATGCAGATAGCTTAAGCTTCTGCAGTGCTAATTGCTATTACAACCTTAAGCTAATATTTGAGCCTTTCTTTTGAGCAAAGATGTGTAACAATTAGATTACAGGATTTGGGGCATTACATAGAGAGATAAAAGCAGCAGTTTTGTCATGGTCTGTGGTATTTTGTTTACATAGAGATAACAGCAGCGATGATAATATTAACTACCCATTTCGGTCCAAAGTCTGTTTTGAGGTGCATCAGACTAGATCTAGAATCAGCCTCTTGCCTGTGGAAGATGTTATCCTAATTTTTTTTTTTTTTTGAGCTGGAACATGTAGCTCGTGAGGCACTTTGTCCTTGCTGAAGATCGCAGCATGGTGTGCGATGAGCTCTGTCTGCTCAGTCATAAATGGAATAATAGAATCACAGAATGGCTTAGGTTGGAAGGGACCTCAAAGCCCATGCAGTTCCAACCCCCTGCCATGGGCTGGTTGCCCCCTACCAGATCATGCTGCCCAGGGCCCATCCAACCTGTCCATGAGAATCTCGGGATGAAGCACCATTTGCAAAGCATGGTCTGAGCTTGCTGAGAGCTCCCGTGGCTTTTGTTGTGCTGTCATTCTGATGTCTGCTTCACAACTCCAGCAATGAAAAGACCTCTGTTATTTTTGCTATCTATGAACCTTATGCTTTCCTTTCTCCTGCTAGAAATGCATGTGCGTAAGTGAAAACACAATATGTTTGAATCCAGTGATAAAGTAGAGCATGGAGGAAAACAAACAAACAAACAATGCTAAACTACAGAGAAAAAAACAGTTTGCTACAACAGCATGCCTGATATAATGCATGTTATATTGTAATGTGGCCTGGGTCAGCATCATTAAAACTTTCTACAGTGTATAAAAAGAGAAGGCATCTTCTTATGCATATTCTTGGGGAATGTTTTTCTATTTCACACTGCTTTTTTGATTTTTTCTCCCAGGCACGCAAGGGGGAAAAAAACCACCCCACATCTACAACAGCCAGCTTTTCCAAAGAACCATGGATTTCCTTGCCTTGGAGATAGGTCAATTCACACAGCCAAGTATTCCTCCCCCACCTCCCTAGAAAGCAGAATCAGTCCCAGAAAGTAAAGGAAAAGTGTGCATCCACTGAGCTATACTGAAACTACTATAACTGCATTGAAAATACACATCTCTGATGATAGCAGTGGTTTTTAAGCGTCTCACAGCAGCTGGAAATCTGATCCCATGGACACACACAGAAAACAAGCAGAGCAACTTAATAAAACAAGAGAAGTTCCCTGTTTAAGCATGCCCTCATTTGGTCTATCAGAGATATGTAAGAAAACTGAAAAAACTCAGGGAAGTAGCCCGATAGGATATTTCTTACCCATAGGCACCAAGGTCCTTTCAGAAAATTGCATCCTGCAGTCTGTTGATACTTGCTCAGAAACTTAAAAAACAGGTTTTAAGCAGAATTCTTTGGAGAATTAGATCCAGACTCAAGAGGCTGAAAGCATCACTTGAAACAGGCAGTTTAATTTATTCAAATAAAAGCCACATAGCTCAAGGACAGGTAAGTAGGTAAATAAGCCATCACCAGCTCGTTCTTCGGAAAGAAAGGCACCGTGAAAAGCCTGCATTAAAGCAGATCTCCATGTCGGAAATGAAGGAGCCTCAGGTATAGACATTTGATTTATTTTTTTCTCACCGTTGCACAGGGGAGGGTGCAGTGGCTCAACCTGTTGTAATAGAACATGTGGGTTGCTCGCTGTTGCGATGCTATTGCAGCAGCCTCTTCATTAAAAGAGGCTGCGTCTTTAGCAGCAAGGATTAATTTCCTACTTGTGAAACCAAGGCGTCACCAGGGCTGGCATTGTTCCTTACTGCTCTTTTCCCCCCTTTCCACACCTTTTATTTCCCTTCTTTCTGACTCATAGTGAACTGGAAGGAACGCAGTAAAGGAAAGACAGGTACTGTATATTTCTGATTTGCTGAGCTGACAATCCTTTTGCTACTTGACTTTGCTTTATTAGGATCTTCTTGTTACCCACCTACTGTAGCTCAGAGTGGAAAATCCATGCATCAAAAGGTTGAAAGCTTGAGGCAAAACTTGCCTCCCTGCAGCTCAAGATGGGGTGAGGGAGAGACAAAGTTACCCACTTGCTTTGCAAACAGCATTAAGGCAGTTCAAGGAAGTCTGGGTTAAGGACATTATCTTCCCCATAAAGTAATCTCCAGCAGGCTTCTACTCCTTCTAACGACAGAAAAGCAAAGGGAAGAGTCAAATGTATTTCAAAAGTGTAGAGATGTCAAGGAGAAGTGCTCAAAGGATTTCTTCCATGTGAGATGTGAGTGAATTTCTGTTTGTTTTGTGTAGGAGGGGAGTGCACACGTGTGTGTGCATACACAAAAGTGGACCCTGTAACAGAAAGATGCAAGACTGACTGGAAAAAGAAGTGAAAAAACCCCACGCTAATATACCTGGGCAAGCTTCTGTTGTGCATTGGTGTGCAGGGCTATGAGGGTGCATCTGCACGTGTTGTCACTTGGGTGCATCTCTGGGGACTACCTGCATGAGCCCCAAGACTTATCATAGAATCATAGAATGGCTTTGGTTGAAAAGGACCCTCAAAATTCACTGTGCTCTAACCCCCTGCCATGGGCTGGTTGCCTCCACCAGCTCGGGCTGCCCAGGGCCCCATCCACCCTGGCCTTGGGCACCTCCAGAGAGTAGCTCTCAGGGCAGCAGTGCCAGGGCCTCAGCACCCTCTGAGTAAAGAATTTTCTCCTAACATCTAACATTAATTTCCCCTCGTTTAGTTTAGAGCCATTCCCTCTTGATGGGCTTGGTGGTCTCCCTCTGTAATCCCCCACCCATGAGTTGCAGAGGGAATGCATTCAAGCTTAAAGTAACCTCTGGATATGATATTAAGACATTACACTTAAAACCAAGACCTGAGTCCACTTGTTTTTTCACTACATTTGCTCTGAGTCTTAAAGTCCAGCATCTACATCAGTTTTACTGCAGGAGGCATACGTAGAGACACTCTTTTATTGGTCCTGGGGATGTGGAGGATGAGACCAAGTCACCAAAGTGGCTTAAATCAGGCATTTGTGTTGGCGGTGGATATTTCAGCTCTGTAAATACAGACCTGATTCTTTTTCCTGCTTGACAGAACACGCTGGGAAGTGTGTGTGTACCACTTCCCTCTGCTGGAGGCAGCCCAGACTGTTACCTGCCTCCATCCAAGAATATTTCTATTGACGCCAAAAGTGTTCCAGTCCCCATGATCCATCTCAGCATCGATAATAAAGCAGCCTCAAATTATTTCAGTGTCTCTCATTTATATAAAAATCTCAGTGCTGATTGTGGGATGAAACACAGAAGCCCTGAAAGCACAGAGAAATGTATGCTGCAGAAACTGTTTAAGCTGACACATTTTGAAAGGAGACAGAATACCACAGCCTGGGCATGTAACACTTCTTAAAAGTAGAGTGAGCCATCTGATTGCTCACAGATTTGCACAGCCATGTGCATCCTCCCCGCCATCAAGAATGACTGTTAAACCAGTCAGAGAGTGCCTTGGGTTGTTTGTTTTTTTTTTTTAATGTACTGTTGTCCAAATATCCATGCACGGACCAGGATTGTTCTGGGCAGGATCATAGGTCAGGGAGATGTGAGGGGTGCAGTCAATACATGGGTGGAGACAAGAAGAATTTGACTACAAATCGTCTTCCTTTGTCCTATCCTGCATCATCTTACAGCTTTAAAATGCCACCTGTGGAACTGCATAATTGATAGCTTTCCCCATCTAATCTCTTTCTTACAGATTGTAAACATCGGTGTTATAACAGAGGACAGCTATATGATGTAGAAAAGAATAGCTCAGATAGAAATTGATTCTTTGTTTAATCTCAGGTATGCAGAATATTCCCCAATATTTAATTTATTATATTTCTCCTTTGATAAATAATCATAATTTACTCCATTTGACTTGTAGGATGAGACACAATCATGTCCAATGCCTTTGCAAGCCCTCTGGCTTGTAGAGGCTTTAAGAGTGCAGGTGGAGGAAAGTTCTGGTGACCTAGGTCTGGCCAGAAGCCTTTGAATGATGTCCTTCTGGTACTCTGCTGTGTTTTTTTCTGGTAGCATCCTTTGCTATCACTCTCTCATGGATGTTTCTATAAGAGAAATTGTAATCTGGTAGCATTTTATCATCAATATGCTGAAGACAGTAGATTTCTTTATGCGCAAGAGAGTCAATGTAGGAAGGCACATCCCCACATAACAAGTTGCACAGCTGGTTAAGTAGGCACGACATTTATTATTATTTGTACCAGAGAAGCTGTGGGTCCCCCATCCCTGAAGGTGCTCAAAGCCAGGTCTAATGTGCCCTGAGCACCTGAGCTACTGCTTGATCTAGTGGTTGGCCTTAGTAAAACATCAGAAAACGTCCCTTTTGTATTAAAAAAAAAGAAAGGAGAATGAGGAAACACGGAGAGATTCCATCACATTCCAGTATTTATTTACTTATTTGCTTATTTATTTTAAGGGGAGATGGGTGGCAATTGCCTGAGAAATTGAACTATGACACTCAACTAAGCTACTGGAGATGCTTGCTGCAAATAGGAAGGACAAAGCTTTCTGTTAACAAAGATGATAAATAAATCTGGAAATAAAGAGGAGACAAGATTCCTGGGATTCTTAATCTAGTGTGTGGACCCCTGGTGACACACAATGCAATGTGACCCATGGTCACATATACACGCTTTGACATTTCACTTATGGTCAGAAGGGTATTACCAAAGCAAATCTTCTGACAGTTCCCTCTTGCTGGAATTTGCTTTGCATCTCAGATTATTCTGTTCAGATAAAAGTGAAGGGGAATATAGGCTTCAGAAATTTCTGTAACATGTTCCATCTACTAACGAGTATTTACTCTTTCAGGCTAGAGCAGAGCTGGCTCTAAGCAAGCTATCAAGAAGCTTTTAATGAGAATATTGAATCTTCAGAATAACCTCCTTCAGTCTCTGAATCTGTTCCTTTTATGCTGTATAAATTTTCTCATGTAGTTGTAGCTGAATATGAGTCCAAGTGTTGTGCTTTAGCCAGGTAGGAGAATCAAGAAAGGCATGTGTTAAAAAATGAAGTGGCAGCCTGAGGGACACATGAAAGTGGATTCCTCTGAGGATAGCCCAAGGGATTCTAGGCTATCTTTGTGGTCCTCCTCTGGACGTGCTCCAGCAGCTCCATGTCCTTCTTGTGTTAGGGGCCCCAGACCTGGATGCAGCACTCCTATGGGGTCTCATGAGAGTGGAATAGAGGGGCAGCATCACTTCCCTCAACCTGCTGGTCACACTTTTCCCAGGATATACTTGGCTTTCTGGTCTGCAAGATTGCACGTTGACTCAAGTTGAGTCTTTCATCAGATTACATCCTGAAATCCTTCTCCTCAGGGCTTCCTGTTCAACTACCCTGCTCTCCCATGTTCAACTGCACTGAAGCCAATACATCATAGAGATGAAGATAGTCTACAGTGTCTATTAGCCTTCCGCTTTTGCAGAATGACAGCTTCCAAAGGCAGTTCTTTATTCATATTAAAAAAAAAAAAAAAGACAAAAAAAGAAAAAAACAACAACAACCAAGAAACAGAGAAGAAGAAGGACAAGGAGAGGAAGGAGGAGAAAGAGAAGAAGGAAAATTAAAGATACAGGTAAAATGATGTTTTAAGATGCATGTTAAAAGGACTTTGCTTTCTGAGTGGACAGGACACAACAGATCTTTCTTCCTTCTGGATAAACTATTTCTGGTTTTCTTAGAAGCAAGAGAAGCTAAGTAAATGATAGAGCATATGACCACAGCAGAGATGCTTTATTTGGAATGGCATTTCTCTTTGTCTGATATCCCTGATTATGTACCACTCTAGGCATTCACCTGACAATGAATGTCCCCACAGTTATGGTATGATACTGTAAGTGCTTCTAACATTTAAATCTCTCTAATTACCATTTAAAATAGTTGCCATCCTATTTCCCAAGAATCTAACTCTCAATTTACCAGAAAAGTAACAGACGTGAAGAAAATAAAAGGCTAAATGCTGGCTTCCCTTGTAAAGGGAACAAAACAAATAAAATATTTTTTCCTCTGATTAATAACTGCCTGGAGTAGGATGGACCTGAGCAAGGGACAGCAATGGAGAGAGAAACCTGAGGCAATGTAAGAACTGGACTGGGAGCTTCCAGAAGAGTGACACATTTGGCTGAGGAATAAGAGCCTTGGCAGTGCTACAGCCAGTCCATCATCCTGCTGGAGAAAGAATGAGGCCATGAGGCTGATTAGGGAGGAAACAATGACCTCAATTTTGTTTCCAAAGAGACTACTCCTTCCCTAAGTGAAATGTGAAGAAAAAGCTAATTAAAAAAAAAAAAAAAAAAAAAAAAGGAAGAAAAAAGAAAGCACAATGTTATTTGTTCAAGTGAAATACACGATAATATACCACGTTGCCTCCTTGCACTCTCTCTGGAGTCATGATACTTACAGGGGTCTAGAATAGGATGCCACAGTGAAATTCCAGTCCTCAGAATAAGCACTGCTAAGCCTCAGTTTACCCCACCCAGTAAAATTAAGTAACACACACTTCTGAACACTTCACTGAAATCCTTTAGTACAAAGAATGTGAATTCTGTTACGATGTTTAAAACCACTGAATTATGTTTTCATGATAAGAGTGTCTTCAGAAGACAGAAGATAGATATTCTCTATACTATTTTGCTATCAACTTTGTGAAGCTTCATCAGACCTGCCAGATGCAATAAATATTATAGAGCCAATGGGACTTCACCATTCTTGTGGATTTTGGCTTTACACAGCAAGATGTGCAAGGGCCTTAGGTTGCAAGAAGTGTATTCATTTAAGACTGCACCATTCCTGATGCTTTTTTTTCCTATTTATCTGTGCCTCGTGCTTTGCTCTGTACAAAGGTTTGCAGTGATTTGTAAGCAATCTATGCAGAGGTAGGCCTAGCCAGGAATTATTATTACACTCAGACAGCTTTATGCATTGACAGAAGATGAAATACACCCGTCTCTTTAATACTCTCTCCCTCTCTCTATAATTTTAAACTGTCCTTACTGACATTTTAACATAAGATCAGTAGTTTGCACTTATATTTACACCTCTTTTCCTTAGACCTACCACAGTAGTGTTCAAATTAAACCAAGATAGCTTTGTTTAGTTGTGTTCCAGACTATATAGTTTCTAATGTCTCGAGGGCACTGTGGTTCAGAGCATAACTCTTCAGACCAGGAGTTTGGACAACAGCTCCTGAGCAACTGTGTCCTCAAGTCTCCTTACCTTCCATGTAGATTGAGGAGTGCAGTGATTTGTAAAACTGCCTTGAGATCTATGGCTGGGAAGTGTCAGGTAGATGCCAAGTGTGACTATAAATATAATTTGGACAGCAAAAGGGGCTGGAGCCAATCTCTTTCAGAAGGATATTTTTAAACTAAGGATGCTGAAAGTCTCAGATTCCCTATCTAAGCTAGACTGCTTTCAAAGCCTGCCAAACCATTTGCATTGAATTCAGTGGGAGAATTCATGAAGGAAGGGGCTACTGTCAAGAAGACAAGTGGCCTTGACCAAGCTTTCTTTGGCCACTAAAATCAGGAGAATCAACATTAGTTATTCTATCAAAGTAAGATTGCTAAAAGACTGGGTTATTTGTCTAGCAGAGCTCTAGAACTTCAACCACAACTTTGAGCCACTGATAAAACAAAACCTGAATGTGTGTTCCTACACAGAAAAGCAGTTCAGAATTTTTTCCTTCTATCCATGAGCACTCTTTCCTGATTAAAAAGTTCATAATTAACAGAAGCTCCCATGGCTCCACTAAGATTTTTAAAGCAAAGTCAACGCAGCTCATGTGAAATCTGTTCCCCATTCTTAAGGTTCAGTGACTGTTGGGTCAGTGCTGTTAATATGAATTTCTGTGCAGACGCAGCCACAGCATTAAATGACAAGGATGACAGTATTGTTAATTTATGCAGGCACTGAAAAGAGAGCTAACCCATAATTTTGTTATATTTTCAGGGCTTGACTTTTGTTCTAAATGTCAACAGGGTGTGCAAATGCCATGCAAGTCTCCCTTAGGACTTGGCTCAAATTCATATGCAGATAATTCTGAGGGTGCCTTGAATTCATGAAATTAAGAAATTCAGTTAAAATATAGCAAGGGAAAAACAGCTATGATATGAAATATAAAAGTACTGATAAACTCCTGAGGATTCCTATGTATTTGTACTTAGATAGGTATTTACATGTGCCCACACAAATATGCATTTGTATGCACACGTGTACATTATGAACACAGGACTTCAGATAACCTCGTTGACCAATTCCAAAGCAGTTATAGAGTGTAAAATAAACTTCATTTACCTGTTTACCTCCTTGGATTATATTTCAAGCTAATTTACATTTTTTTCCTACATTTCCCTGGACATTAAGAAGTCTTCTTTTGGAATGAAACACAGTTCTTCTTTTCCAGGCTTAATTATAGGTTCAATTTATTTCCATTAAACCAAATCTCTTAAAGTTTCCAAGCAATCAAGATATGAAAACTTTCTACCTATTCCTGATGAATTTGAAAAATAAAATGTTCCCTTTCCTCCATGTATATGTAGCAGAAATATAGTTGCTCTACCGCTTCTCTCTCATTTCTTGATTTTTATTATTGAAAACAATTGCTGCACAGGAAACAAGCAGGATACCATTATTTAGAAATCTGCTGGTCTGTTTGAAATTGTAGAAGAGGTTACACCTACACACACTACTTCACTACTTCACTTAAGTAGTAAGACTGTTGATTTACTTCATATGAAAGAAAGAAGAGGGAGAAAGGAATGAAGTAAAAAAAGAAGGAAGGAAGGAAGGAAGGAAGGAAGGAAGGAAGGAAGGAAGGAAGGACGGAAGGAAGTTATTGGAGTTATACACTCTTATAACTTAATGAGACCACAGACATGCACATAAATGCTTCGTCCAACTATGCTCTTGAACAAAAACCATCATTTAAATAAGCCTTACCATCCCGCTACCACCATCTAGCTTTATCTCTTCTGCTTTTCAGCTTTCATTGCAAACACTTCTTACCCTTTTATCACAAAGTAGTGAACATATAGAATTATTTGAAGCAAACATCAATGCTGATCTTTTTGGCACTGTACAGAGAGGAGTACAGAATTATAAAACTGCTGGCAATTACCTTTCCTTACTGACTGAACATCACTTGAACACATGATATGCATTGCAGCATGCAGAATGTTTGACATCCCCAATCTTCCCTTGTCAAAGCAGGAGCAGTATCTGATCCCACGGCTGCAATGGCTTCATTCCTTGAAAAACTGCTAGCAGCTATTGTGTTTTTCAGATTTATTCTATAACAGGGTTTCAAAGTTGTCTCTTGAATGTCAGTATCAAAGATAAGGGTGGTTTTATGCCTATGTTTTGGGCTGTTGTGTTATTGCAGAGTGAAATATACTTTTTTGAAATATCTTTTTAAGGCTTTCCTTGCTAACGAATGTTTTCAGAAATAAATGCTGGGTGTCACAAAAAAAAAAAAAAAAAAAAAAAAAAAAAAAAGTTTTGCATTTCTATTTCATTTCCAGTCATTTTATAAACTCTCTTGAAACTGACCTTTCAGAATAGTAAACAGATGTTCTAATAATAATTAACAAGTATTTCTGTAAGTAGGAGAACTAAGGGAGCCTGCAGAACTATGAGTTTCTGTTCTTCTCTATCTTCAGCCCCCTTCACGCAAGACCCCCCATTTTTTCCTCCATTTCTGTTTTCCCTATGATCTCAGCTCCCGTTGCCAAAGTCTGCAGATAGCCTGTAGATAATTATTTCCCCTTGGTACCTTGCATGCCTCCAGGCTCTCTTCAAAATCCAGTAATTACCGGCTGGCAAAAGGCACTGCATGCTGTGGCTGGTTCCAAAATATACACGTGAGAACTGACCACTCGCTACATATAGACTGATTGTTCAATGTTAGAACAAGCAGAAAAAAATCATAGCACAGCCTCTCTAAGATGAGAGAGATTTTCCCAGATTCATAAGGTATTAATTTTAGCCTTTTCTTCCTACTCTCTTATTAATGTTCGTGAAACTTCTCTGTTCCAAGCTCTATTTTCTTGGAGACTTCTAGTCCTTGTCCAACATCAGTAATTCAACAGTGATTTCAGTTGTTAGTAGAGAGACTGATAAACAAATGGATGGACATGAAACTGCGTGAGGCTTTAAGAATACAGAAAATAATCAGGTTGTCATAATGTTCTTTAAGGAGCTCTGTAGACTTGATACCTACTCTTGAATTTTACATAATGACATCACAACATCAGCAAGAGAAAAATTATTGTCAGTAATTCACAAATGGCTCAACAGGGGCATAAAGGATCACAGACCAAATCCATGTCAAGGACTATGGACACTTTTTTGGATGTCCTGTACTGTAGCTTCAAAGCCACTGAACTTAATTGGCTTTTTGGTACAGCTTAACATGAGCCAGCAGTGTGCTCTTGCAGCTCGGAAAGCAAATGGTATCCTGGGCTCCATCAGAAGAGGGGTGGCCAGCAGGGACAGGGAGGTGATTGTCCCTCTCCACTCTGCTCTTGTGAGGCCCCATCTGGAGTATTGTGTCCAGGTCTGGAGCCCCCAGTACAAGAGAGACAGAGAGCTGTTGGAGAGGGTCCAGAGGAGAGCCATGAAGATGATCAGGGGACTGGAGCACCTCCTCTACGAAGACAGGCTGAGGGAGCTGGGCTTGTTCAGCCTGGAGAAAAGAAGGCTGCGGGGTGACCTCATTGCAGCCTTTCAGTACCTAAGGGGAGCCTACAAACAGGAGGGGAACCAACTCTTCGAAATGGTAAATAACTGCAGGACAAGGGGAAATGATTTGACGTTGAAGGAAGGAGGATTTAGGCTGAATGTCACAGAGAAATTCTTTACAGAGGGAGTGGTGAGGTGCTGGAACAGCTGCCCAGAGAGGCTGTGGATGCCCCGTCTCTGGAGGTGTTCAAGGCCAGGTTGGATGGGGCCCTGGGCAACCTGGTCTAGTATTAAATGTTGTGGAGGTTGGTGGTCCTGCCTGTGGCAGGGAGTTTGGAACTTCATGTTTCTTGAGTTCCCTTCCAACCCCGGCCATTTTGTGATTCTGTGATTCTGTACGGATGTGACTTTTACGCAGTAGGTACGAGGTGACTTGCAAGGTACAAAGATTCATCCTCTTTACAGGTAGTGGTTGCTGTCACCTGATTTATTTCTTCTATTCCAGACACCCATCATGTAGGCCCTTGACTCATCTTATCCTCAGATCTTTCCATGGTCCCATGGCTGTTTCTTTATTCTTTCCATGGATCTGCTCTTGCACTGACTTCTCCTAGGACCAGGTTTTCTACTTATGAATCAACTTCTTTCAAATTCAGTTCTTCTTGATTAAACCATATCTGCTGTCCCTGTCCTCTCCTTAAAGGAGATGACAGCTCCCTGCCATGGGATATCCTAATACCAAGGATATCAAGTGATCATTAATGCTATTTACCAGTGCCTCTGCGTTGTAGAGGAATCTTAGTTCCTTTCATGGATGGGAAAAAGGAGGCCCAGTGAGGTTGTGCAAGTCATGCAACTTTGATGAAAAGTGAATTAACTTCAGGAGTCCTAATGTGAAATTCTACCTCTCAATGAACAACAACAGAAATGTTGATCCTCAGCTCTTTTTCCCATAATCTCATGATTCTCTTTGCCTGGAGCTGCACCACTTCATCCGAAATCTTTAGCCTTAGCTGAGTTTCCATGGGCTTATTGCATGGGTCTATCTTACAGTTCCTTAAACTCCTTGGATATGATCCTCTTCCCCCAGTCTCTATTTGCTGATCTGGTTCCATGAAATCTCATAACCTCATAAAGAGAGATTAAAGGAGTTTACCAGGTAACGTTCTGTTCTTCAGACTCAGGTATGTTTTTTCAGACACAATATGGAATGGGAGTCTGTATGGCTAAGGACCCAAAGTATCTCATGGAACCTTCAGTGGTTTGAATAGGTATTGATATATTAAACAACAGTGCTTAGATCTTCCTACCTCTCACTGGCCAAATGTGTTAACACTTTTGAGTTTAATTATTTTTAATCAAACTACGTGGTTTCTAGGCTTTTCTTGTTATCAAGTCCTGAGAAAAGATATCGTTGCAACCACCTCGTGATTTTAATAAGCAACAAATATTCTGAATATTCTAATATGAATATTCTCCATTCCCCAGACTGAGGTTTGCCCACTGGAGGGGAAGAAAAAAGAAATTGTGATATAGTTTTTAAAGAGGGCCCCACTAAAACAAGACAAAGCTAAGCAAAGTAAGGCAAATCAAAGCAAAACAAAACAGTTATTTCATCTCTGTTTTTCTTTCAAACTGCTACACTGCTAATCTGTGAATCAGGGAAAAAAAAAAAACAACCACCACTATCAACAAATCAATCTTGTGTGTTATCTACTAGATAATGATAGAGGGAACCTGGATTCAGACTCTGCCTATCATTGTGACTTTTGTGTGACTTTAGGCTAGGTGTTTCCTCATCTTGAGAAGAAGTATCAAAACATATTCTTGCATTTTTTGGCAGAATTAAATCTTTAGCTCATCAGACAAGCAGTGCCTGTTACTATAGCCATGCATGCACATACGGTCTTGATCTCAACTGATGTCTCTAGGTGTTAATGCAATGCAAAGACTCTGTAATCAAAACTATGCAGTCAGCTGTACAGTCTAAGTCAATCATCTAGTGCAAAATAAAAACTCTGAGGATCCCCTGGCAAGTAAAGATAGAGATAAATAATGAGATAAATAGATAGATGAGATAGAGATAAATAATGCCCATCGAATTTCAGATCCATGCTGTTTGGGGGGAGAACATGAATTTCCTAATGGTATGATGGCAGCACTCAGTTCCCCTTTCTGAAAGATCCCACTGAAATTGCTGCCTTACTGCAATTTACATGTTATTACTGGAACAGTGCAACAATGTACTAAAAATAAAACTAAGCATATTGTTGCCCAACCACCTTGGCATTGAGGATTCTAGCCATTTATGAGCTACGATAGTTTCTTAACTGTTTTCCTCAATTAAAAAGGGAGCACTCTAGTCCACTGTAAAAAGAGATTAACAGAGCAGAGCTGGCTGAGGTTGAATCCAAACTGCTTCAGGTTCTTCTAGAACGACAATTCTCATATTCCTCAGAGCCACTAGTTTTGGCTATCAGGAGCTCTGCTTGTGCCTACGCTGCTTCCAGACCCACACTATAGTGCTTTGACAACCAAAGACTTGGCCACTGTAGATCTGCATGGGACTTTCTGTGGAACAAGACTTCTGGTCTGCAATTCTGTGTGAAATTCTTTATTTGTTGAAACATACCAATTTCTGTCTACAGCTGTTTGTTTGTTTGTTTGTTTGTTTCCAGAAAATAACTTTCTGATTGCAGCTATGTGTCTGTGAAGCAGAAAAGACCTGGCTGCTTGGTGACCAAGAAGATCCTTTTGCAGTTGCATAAATAATGAAATATTAACAAACCCTTTATTCCCTTAGTTAAAGACTGATCTGGGATGATAGAACAACACACAATAAAGTCCTTGCTCCAGTAAAGATGTATTTATTCACATAAAGAGCTAAGGCATCAGATAATGTGTGAGAGAGACGCCTTAGGAAGCTCCAGGAGTATTTTGATGTTCAGCATGCTTTTTCTGAAAATCAAGTGGTTGCAATAGGTGAAGACTACAGGCTTCTTTTCCCCCTCTTCTCATGAGGGTCTGGTTTGACTTCAATCTGAATGCTTTTCAAAATCCTGAAGAGTTTTCTTGGGACAGAAAAACCATTTCCTTCCCAAATCTACATGGCATCCATCACCACAGAAGCAGACATTCAAATACTAATGGTGCCTGTAGAGCATAAATTGAACTCTGCTAAGTAAAATTAAACCAATTAATCATAGGCCAAAACTTTAGAAAACAATAAAGCAACCAGAAGTGTTTCTGTGTCTTTCAGACAGCCGCCAACTTCTGGGACTTGCAGGAGTCTCACAGGACCAGTGTGTTACTTTGCTCTTGCAACAACTATGTCAAAAACAGAACTTTAAACAGGGCCAATAGCATTACAATTTAAAGCATTACCCCAATCTCCCATAATTAAGACTCACAAAATTAAGAGCAAGCATCCCTGAGGACGGTTTGTTTTGTGGGTTGCTAAGTCTTTCTGGCCCCAGTTTTCTATTGAATATAGGTGTCTTCTTACTTTTTCTCTTCCTTTTATCATGATGACAGCTGTCATACATGCACACACACATATACATAGATATGATAGGTACATACTTGGGGAAATATTCAGACCTTTGCAGCTATAGTTCCTCTTAAGTGAGTGTCCCTTGGCTCTTCAAACAGCTTTTTTTCTTCACAGACCATAGAGAGATTCACAGTGGCTACTCTTGCAGGCATAAATATTCTTCCAGAAAAAAAAAAATCTTTGTGTTTTCAAGCTGGACAGATGGTTTGTGTATGGATCCAGAGAGCACTTCCAACAATGCCATTTGTATAGGTGGTGACAAGCCAGGTTGGCTCGTGGAAGGTGGAATTCACACTGTTGCTCTTGTGACTGGTAGCACAGTGGATGGTTCCCCGTTAACATACTGTGAACGACTGCATATGTGCTGTCTGGCAAAGGGGCCTCCATGCTATAATGCATTTGCCAGCAGAGTCCCTTACCGCTTAGTTCAAGTCATTCTGGTTTTAAAAACAGTTCTGCTGTTCCATGTAGAGGTATTCACCTGTGCAGTCTCTCATCCCACCTTGCCCCTATCAGAAAAAAAAACCCTGTCCTCCTATGTAGAGAGACAGATACCCTTTATCATTAAAGAACAGATCAAATGACTTGGTGTGAAGGATTAGAATATGCCATGTTGTTCCAAAAAGATTTTTAAATAATCTTTTTTTTGGCTTCTTACCAGATTTAAGGCCACAATTGCTAAGTATCTCATGAAGGATGATTTGAATATTATTCAAAAATCCTCCCCAAAGCAGCACAGATCAGAAAACACGTTCCACATATTGCCTAGTTCTGCAGACTCAGGGTGTATCATCCGAACTTTTTCTCTTAGACATAAATCCGAACAACACTTATTCTGAGATAATGTTATATCCTGGAAGAAGAAGTGTTGGCTTGAAGTACCTGAGAACTTAAGCATTTTGGTCTGGACTTTAATCTCATTTTTCTTGTTTGAGAAGAGGATGCTGCTTTTCTGTAAGTGCCCAGTAATACATATCTTCTTTTTTGGGGTTTGGTGATGAACAAATGAAAAATATCGCGTAATATGTAGCCTTACATAATTCTTTCAAACTCCATGTATTGGGCTGAAACCATTTTCTATAAGCAGAATACAGAGATGTAAGTGGAAGAGGTCTTCACATGCTGTATAATGCATCTATTGAGCCTAAAGGATCACAGATGCCTACTTAGCCTCTTATAAGCATACTTTATCTTCTCAGAAAAAAACAGTATTTCTCTACCCTTAGCTTTAGAGAGTTTATTGAAACTGGATTTTCATTTTTGCTTGTGCTATCTTTGGTGAATGTTTATGGAATTTATTCATGTCCTTTGTGAATATTTTCATACAGGAAATTTATAGACTGACACTCAGCCCTCACTTCTCCTGACTGAACAAATTCCACTTCTTCAGCTTGTCTTGAGTCCTTTCACTGGACACTTCCACTACTCACAGAAATTCATGGTACATTAAGCTGGTCATGGTCCTTCTCCTAAGGTATTTGTTAGAAATAATTGATGCACTGGACATGTGTGTTTTATTCTACATCATACTATGATATTTTTGACCTGGAGTGTATTATTGTGAATTTCACTCCAAATATGCTTCAGGCACAGGTAAACAGATCTGCTCTCTGTAGTGCAGCTGTTTGCTCCCTAGTAAACTCTTCACACTTTCTTATTTTGCAGTATTTACCAAGATTAGTTTTGGTTCTCTATATATATCATTTTATCTACATGTTTGCAAGATCTGTTTGTTTGCCTTTACTCTCTAGACTAAGAAATGTGTTCTATTTTCCCAGTCATTGATGAAAATATTCAATGGAATGATGTCACGGAGTTGACCAGATCAATCTATGTCCGTGACAGGGGCGGCAGGCCTCTGCCCTCCCCCCCCACCCCAGTCCCACAAAAAATGGGAAGGAAGGAAGGGAGGAAAAGAGCAGCGGCAACAATCTATGGAGGAAAACTTATTTTACTATAATATTGGAATACAAGATAACACAATATATACAATTTAATTGAAATTGAGATTAATAAATCAGACAAGATGAGAGAGAGAGTTCCCGGGACCGATTCAAACCTGAAAAGCTTGGAACGGCCAGGAAAGCACCTCCAGCACCCACTGCAAGGCAGCAAGAGAGCGACCCCCCCACCCGGAAGGGCCAGATTCCGTGACTGCTGTAATGTACAGGGATAGGTAGCTGGGATTGGGGCAGTGACACTTTAATGCCCCGTACACTACATGATGTTTTGATGTGGAATACTGAAATCCAAAAACAAAAAAACAAAAACATAGAACCATGACATGATTGTTGCAAATGTTCACATGGAATCTCTTTCACTAAAATTGTTCTGGAACATATACTTGCCTAAGATTAGTTTTATTAACAAGCTGATTTCTCAAAGTCTTTCCAAAGCTGTACTGATATTAAGGAACAGGGTTTACACTGGGAATGGAATTATCAAAGATAACCACTAAAAGAACTCTTCTAATTTCTTAAATATTCTATGAGGAACAACACCAGTTTTTCCTGATTTGGAAACATTAACTGATCCGAACAATATCTTATCATACCTTTCTTGTTTCACTGGAGGTTGTTACTCTTTCAGTTCTGATATTAATTTTGTTATTCATCCAATAGCAGTTAATCTATCTAGGGAAGACAATAGTGAAAAGACATTAAATGCTTCAGTCAAACCATCAGTTATTTTCTCTTTGTTCATCAAATGATAGTCCTATGGTCACATTTCTTTTAGTGGCAAAACTGCTTTAGGCAGCTCTCAGCCCCTCCTCCTTCTATCCCTTTGCCATATCCCTTTCCCTTGCATTACCAGTGCCAGTACAACAGTTTGCAGGACCACATGGTGATCAAATTAACTGATTCAAGTTAAAAATAAACATGTTTTGCTGGATTATTTCTTCATGCTCTTTCCTTCCTCTTCTTATTTTTACTAACACACCTACCCAATAGGCTTTTATATTGCTGTAAATCCTTTGCATTTTATATTTTCTGCTTTTATCCATACATGGTTCTATTATTTCCCACTGATCTGATCTACCACTTTCTCTATCACTCCTTGATTTTCAGAATGGAGACATCAAGTATAGACAAGCTTGTATTAATCTTCCTATATATACCATATAATGTTACTCTTAGCCCAAAGTTGTTTCATTCAGATTTTTCCCCTTATATTTGCTTCCTGTGAGACCTCTTCTACCACTCACACATACTTCTTTATGTCTCCTTTCTAAACCCTCTTTGCATTTTGCTTTCATTTTTGCTTTTTTCCCTCTTCTCAGAAATTTGTATGCTTACTCACTTTCTAATTCCTTCTTATTTTATTGTCTAATCAATTCATAGAATCCTTACAGTTGGAAAAGACTGAGATCATCTTGTCCAACCACTGATCGATTGCCACCATGCCCAATAAACCGTCACATCTATGGTTCAGAACAGAATCTACAGGAACTTTTTCTCTAGCCAACTGTCCCAATGTCAAGGTTAAAGCCCACTTCCCAAGCACCACAAGAGTCTGCCATTTCTGTTGTCCTCCTGCCCCACCTGATATTTGCCGTCAGTGCCTCTTTCTGACACCAGCACACAGAGATTTAGGTGTTCCATGTAGCTGTTCATGCCATCCCTGTCATATCGCCTGCCTGCTCTGCTGGTTTCCACAAACATATCCCACTGCTCTGCTTGTTTCTCTGTGTTTTTCACTGAGACAGTTTCAGAGTGTCCATCTCAAATTGAATTCCATCTCTCAGAGCCAAAAATTTGTCCTTGATCTATAAGCCACAATATCTTCTCTCTTTTTCTTCATCTTCTCAGAACAAGCTGTACCTTTTCACATCAATATTCCAGCCATGTGAATCAGCCTAGCAAAACTCCACTAAGCCAATTAAGACATAATTCTAATTATGTATTAAGATTCCCAGTTCCTCTGGCTTATTCCCTATGCATCATACATTAGTGTACAACCATTTAAAATGTTCACAAGATTGACCCAGTGGTTTTCTTTTTATCTCCCCTTTGAACTTCTATGTTTACACTCTTCTTTTCCTGACATATTTAAGTTCATCCTCGCCACCTGCATTTATAACTGGTAAGCAAAGTACTGCAGTCATGTGGATCAGCACCGAAGTAAATCATAGCACTCAAATATGACAGTATTAAAATATTAAAATCTTAAGCACTTGAATTTTACAAAGGAAGATCTTTTCTCTGAAATAGCAAGACAGCTATTAGGCATGCTAGTAGCGCTAAAACAAGAATGACTGAGAAGGATAAGTATTAGTCAGTGGAAAAATATCACCCTCAAATAAAAATCACCCAGTCTAGGAATGAGTCATGTAAATGATTTGTCATTCATAGTGATGTTTTTTTCCAAATCATGTTAGGCCATGCCCACACCTTATCCCTACCTCAAGCTGAACAGTGTATATTACTTTATTCTCGAATAGTTCTTTCTTTTTATTTTTTTTTTTGTCTTGGAGAATATGTCCATAACTCTCTTGAATAACCTTTGTGTTCAGGCAAATCGGTACTTGTGTGTGTTTATGTATGTATTCAGACCACTCAAACACACAGCCAGCAGATCAGCTATAGCTCCCTAAAGGTTACGAGACCAAAGAATTAAAAACAGCCACATTACAGTGCAGCTGAAATAACAAATGATAATATTTTACTTAGCATTTCCGTAGTACTTTCATCCATCATGCACTTGTATTTTGGCAGCAGCTTTCTGTGCATCCATGCTTTTTTCTTGCTGGCATTCTCCAAACTATTTAATCCTAATCACCTTATATTTCCTTTGCTTTCCCAGAGCATGTGGTAACAGTCATAATTAATTAGGTACTACTTGGCCCACTGATATCCTACAGAAATGCTGTTAATATGAAGCAGGGTGTAAAATTGGGGCTAGAATACATACATCAATAACAGCCTTTGGTTCCTCTGTGCTATAGGTCTCTATTGACTTAGAAAGCTACTATGCCTATTTTACATAAGCAAAACACAGTGGAAATCTCCAAATAAGTTCCCAATGGCCTCAGTTCATGAAACTATAAGGCTGATGATCCTTACATTTAATGAAAGAGTCGTGGTAATTTTACACTGCAGTCAAAAAATAGGAGATTGAAGACTAGAGCTGCACAAAATCTGTAAGGAAAAGACTATGGCTGTAAAGGCTTATTTTTGTCAGATATATACAGACAGCTCCAATAGCACACTGAGATCTTGTGGATCCATCAACAGTGGAAGAGCCCTGAGCCCAAAACCAGGCTGTTTGGTGAAATACCTGAACTTAGGTAGGGTGGATCCAGCCCTGTATGACTTGTGTGGACATGGCAGCAGAGTCAGGACTACAGACAACTTCTCAGCTACCTACACACTGCTGTAATGATCACACTATTTCCTGCAGAGCAAAGCTTTCATGAGGGAAGCCAGGTGCCAGATACTCATAGCGCTGTCCAAGCCACTGCCAAACCCTGGCATTTGGCTTAGTGTGCACCCATCTCTACTGGTAAGCATCCTCCTTGGAGTCATAATTGCATACATCCTTTTAAAACAGTTTTGAATATACAATAGAGAAACAAGCTGCCTCGGGGGTTGGGAACCCTTAAATCAAGGTCACCGTCATGTGCAAATGAATGGCTCATCTCCCATATAAGTAGTGAAGTACTACACTGCTAATAAAATAAGGCCTGCTCATATCAGAAGCAGGCATATCTTTCATCCCACTCTCTGTGATAATAGATGTAGTAACATTTTGACTACCGCCTTGTGTTTACTGTGGGTGTTAGTTGAGACATTTCCACGTAAATAAAACATTTATCAAGCTCACAAAAATGTCTGCAGAGCAATTATTGCACAAGAATGGTGAGCACTGGAGAAGCAGGCTCATTCATTGATTCCATCCAACTGCTTAGGCTTGTTGCAAAAGAAACTGCTGCTTTCACAGACGTTGGAATTAGGTCAGGTTTCCTGTATAGAAGCTACATAGGCCAAAAAAATAAGGCTTGGCACCAGGAGACCTGATTTCTATTTGCATAACTTCTGCTGAGTTACTGTATGGCCTTGAGCAACTCACTTTGCTGCTCCATGATGATGTTTCCCACCCATCTGTAAAATGGGGTTAATGGTACTTAGCAGCCTTTGCAAAGTACTTTTGTGATACGGGGTTGACAATTATGGTGAGTGCTAATTGTTCTCCCTCTCTCCACAGAGAGAAGTTCTTTCCCTTTTGGGACTGTAAACCCAAGAACATTTTCAGCTGGCTGTAGCGTTTGCATTTGCATTAATGGTAACATCTTTTCCCATAACTTCTTGTGTGTATGGTGTGCAGCATCTGAAATTGTGACCGTGAGGCTGGGTAATGTTCAGACCTTATAGCAACTGTGGGCACTGCAACTGTGTTCATAATCCAAAGATGACAAGAAGAGGCAGTACAAAGGAGGTTGTAGCAAGCTGGAGTTCAGCCTCTGCTCTGAGGTAACAGTGATAGGACAAGAGGAGTGGCATTAAGTTCTGCCAGGAGAGGTTCAGGTTGGATATTAGGAACAAATTATTCTCCAAAGGAGTGTTATGCACTGGAACCAGCTGCCCAAGGAAGTTTTGGAATCACTGTCCCTGGAGGTGTTGCAGAAATGGTTAGCTGGGGAATTGAGTGACATGGTTTGGTGGGCATGGGGGGGATGAATTGGAGTTGAACTAGATCTTATGGTCTTTTTGCACCTTAATTATTCTATGATTCTATGAAGCCCATGTCTCTTGGTCTCCAGATTAGAATTAGCCACAAGAACTTCTTTCTTGTCCGACACAGTGTCCCTCTGGATTAATAACAGACATTACCATGAGACAATTTTTGGTGATTCTGTTTTGCAAAATATTCACAAATTCCAAATAACCTTTCTTTTTAAGTAATGATCACTATCATCATGCTGTAGCAGAATAAGTATCTGAAATTTCTTGACTACTGGAAAAGAAGGGCTTCAGAAACCTTATCTTATTAGCACATTAATTGCAGCTGTCACAGACAGCAATTATTTGCTCAATTTTCCTCAAATTCATCATTTTCTTAAAAAACAAAACCAAATCCAAAACTGCAGTAATGAATATTCAGAATATTCTGGCACTTGAAATCCTGTTCTCAGCTTTTTAGCTGTCTATGTCCTCCTCTGAATGGCTTACACACCTATCAAGCAGGTATGATTGACAGATGTCCTGCGTGTGTAGCAAATCAGGGTTTAATCTCTCATATCATAGACAAACGTACTTTGACAGTTTCAGTGCTGAGCAGCACATGCTGTGCCATCTGCCCAGAACAGGTACTCTCTAGAGCAAACAACACCTTGTCTCAACTCCAGTGGGCATTTACGGTTCATCTGTAGTTACCTGCGCACTGAAAACCATCTATAGCTATTAGATTTGCAGCAGTAGGAAAGGGAATATTGCGTGTAATTCCTATGATTATGCTTCTCCTTTAGGTATATCAACTAAGATCAGGAAGGCACATCTCTCTTCTTTAATATTTCACTATGTCCAAATTTTCCCACCATCTTTGGAAGTGTTTGAGGGCCAGTTGCATGGGGCCTTGGACAGAGTGATCTAGAGCCTGATCAGTGGTTGGCAACCCTGCAGGTAAGCTACAGCTGAATGGTCTTTGAGGTCCTTTCCAATGCAAGCCATTCTATCATTCTATGATTCTAAGCTGTTCGCCTTGATACACTCCATATGGAGTGGAGAGTGCAGTTTAGGAGAGTTGCTACATCTCCAGGAAAGAGGTAATTCCTTCAGATTCGAGGAACCTTGGGTCTAAAAACCATTCTCAGCAGCCTTAATGTGGTTTTTTAACAAAAGCACTCATGTATATATATATAAATGAGCAATAAAGACTTTACACTGAAAAACTCTGAGTTTGGGAGGTGATGGATTGGGTTGCCAAGAGCCTGTAGGGAATGAAGAATATATGCCTATTGTTGGAATGCTGAGGGAGCTCTATGCTTTGTCCATGTGCACCAGATCTTTATTGTGCAGGCAATTTCAACTATGTAACATTGAGCTGGAACAGTATATGCAAAATGAATATGTTATGATGGAATATTTAGTATCATTATTTAGATTAGTGCACTTTATCACTAGACAGGGTTTTTATGACCATCTAGCATAACCTTCTACATATCACCTAGCAATTTTTGTAGCTTCATAACTAATTCCATAGCTACAGCACATCTTTTAGTGAGACATCACATCTTGATTTAGAAGCTTCAAGTCGTGGAAAATCTAACACCTTCATTATAAATTGCTCCCAAGCTTCATTACTCTTGCTGCTAAAATTTGCTTCTTATCTTTAGTTTGAATCTGTCTGGCTTCAACTTCCAGTCACTGGATCTTGTTATACCTTTGTCTGAGAGATGAAAGAGCTCTATCCTATTGAAAATCATCTTCCCGTGTAGGTACTTACACAGCAAGTCTCCTAACCTTCTTTCCAACAAGCTAAATACACTCAATGTCAAAATTATTCTTTCTTGAGTAGGAAAATTGATAGTGTCAGGAACTATCTGTGTCTACTTGCCTCAGCATCCCTCTGTCATCAGTGGAGGTTCCTCCAGAAGGCAGTTTAACTCATCTGAAATGTGAACATCTCCTGAAGGTATCTTTCTCTCTCTAGTAATTATTCAAGTGTTCTAGGGCAACTATGACCTTCACTTGATGCCTCCTCTACGAGAGTGAAATTTGGTGAGATTTCCAACCTTTAAATCATCTCTTTATATCCTTGTAAGATCCTTTCCATTTTCTCAACAACTTTTAAGAAGGATAGACATATGAAATGGAGACACGTGTCATCCCTATCTTTTCCCAGTATCCTAATACATGGTTAATGCCTCTGTCTTCCTGTTCAACTTGCATGTATTTGACCAAGAGCAAAATAAGCCTCATATCTTAGCCATTAGTTCCACGTTCAGAGTTCATATTCAGCACATTGTCTGCAGTGACCTTTCAGTCATTTTTTTTTCCAGAGCTTCTGCTTTCCCAAATACAGTCCCATATCCCTAGGGCTCAGAGATACAGAATTTTCAATTTGGGGTTATATTAAAATAGATTTGTAGTGTACTCAGAGCTGCCAATCAGGATCAGGGCCTCACCACGCAAACACAGTGAGAGACAGTCCCTGCCCTGAAGAATTTACACTCTAAATTAGACAAGACAGACAGTAGTAGTGTGTGGGGGTGGTTAGATGGAGACACTGAAAAGTGAAGGTCGCAAAGAAATTTGAGGTTTCCTACACCTTCCCTTCCTCACTAACTTATAAAAATGATGTACAGGTGTTGTTTTCCTGATACCCACTCAACAGCTCCATCTCAGCATTATTCTTGCTGCAACCCCAAATGGCTGCAGGTGCAGGGCTGCTATGGATTGACTAGTTATGCCTGATGTGGGGAGAGTCTAAGTGCATTTTTGGCAGCAGCATTGACCAGATGGGCTTTGCACTGCAAAACCCCCAAGGAAAAGAGCATGGCTGAGAAGAAGCCTCGTGCCAATGCTTCTCCAAGGCAGAAAATAGCTCATAGCTGTGACAAATCAGAATTATTAGAGTTGGAAGGGGCCATTACAGGGCATCCAGTCCAACTCCCTTGTAGTGAAGAAGGACACCTGCAGTTTGGTCTGGTGTTCAGAGCCCCCTCCAGCCTGACCTTGAATTTCTTCAGGGATGGGGCAACTGTCACCTCTCTGGACAACCTGTGCAAGTGCTTCTTACTGTAAAAAACTTTTCCTTTATATCCAGTCTATATCTTGCCTCTTTTAGTTTGAACCACCCTGACAAACAGTCTGCCCCCTTCTTTCTTATAGCCCCACTTTAGATACTGAAAGGCCACTCAAGTCTCCCCAGAGCCTTCTCTTTTCTAGGCTGAACAGCTCCAATAATAATGGAACTGTGCAGGTTTTCAGATGTATTCAAGCTATCTCTATCAACACTATCTGCAGGCTCACAAACAAAGGGGAAAACCAGGTGAGCTGCTAAGAAGAGGCTAGAGTGTGAAGCACCCACTTTCATCTGCTTTCAAGTCCTCCCTTTTCTTTGGGTAGCAGTATGGGTCATGGATACACCAACAAGATAGAGGTAGTATTTGCAGTGTATGTTTTCCCATGGATCCTTTGTTTCACTTATAGTCTGTATAACATCTTCCCGCTTTCAGGGAAAACAAAGATCTGACCCATTTTAATCTTACTTTTTCTGCCATCACCTAGATTTTATTGCTCTGTAGATTAAGCTACTAAGAAAGCACAGTGAAACAGAACAAAACAAAATTGTTTTAGCAATCAATTCCTGCCACTGAAGGAGCAATAAGTACTTTCTTGGGAAGAAAATTATTAAATTATTTTTTTAAACACACTGTAAAATCATTTCCAGAAAATAACATGCAGCTTTTGAAAGCAGATTCTCTATGACAAGAACCTGCAAAATGCTGAGCAAACTCACTTCCACACAATGCCCTTGGGAGCTGAAGACAATCAGAGTTTAATCCTGCAGGATCTGTAGTCAAGAGCAGTAAGGCAAGGCATTCAACACCTTCCAGCAGGTGTTCAGCTTCAGTGCTGCTGCTCTCTGTGCATTGCTTTTGTTTGTAACAAACCCTGTCCTGCTCAAAAAATAAACCATTGCTAAATGTATCTGATCCTTTCACAGCTCCTAGCATTGATTATGTTTTCAATCTGATGCTGGGGCGAACTGGCAAAGTATTTTTAATCCAGGACTACAGGGTAAAGGCAGATTTTCCCTTGTGATGGTTGGCCATATTTACTCCAGGTTGGGGTCAGGAACTCTGTTGTTCTTGACCCCATGACACCATCAACGTAATATTCAAAAATAGAATGGGAGAAAAGTGAAAGGAGGAAGAAGTGAAGCAGAAAATGGTAAGAGGCATCTGATGAGTCTTGGGTTGTTAGAGCAAACAAGGGTTGTCTGAAGTAGAGAGGTGAATGCTGGCCATGTTATATCATAGAATCTTGAAGTCACAGAATAGCTTAAGTTGGAAGGGATCTTAAAGATCATCGAGCTCCAATCCTTGCCATGGGCTGGTTGCCACTTATCAGCTGCCCAGTGCCCCATCCGTCTTGGACTTGAGCACCTCCAGGGATGGGGCAGCTACATCTTCTCTGGGAAGCCTGAAGCATAGGCAACTTATATGACATTATGCTTTCAGACAAGGCAGTGGAAGGGAAACTGAGTGCTAACATCTCTCCTTTACCTTACAGAAAAATGTAAATATCAATTGACTAACTTTTCTCGATGACAAAGCAAAAAGAATGTTGAACACCACAGGGAAGAACATGGGGAAATTAATTTGTTTGCTTCATTACAGTAAGCATCAAAAAAGGTGAAAATTATCTATTTACATATATGACATATTTATTATATTTATTTATACATGTATAAAAATGAAAGATAAAGATATCTAAGCACCCTCTGCATCAGTTGCTGAATGAAGTAAACAGTTAAAAAGCTGAATACCATACAAATAAACATTGTGTATTTAATTAATCCTTTATAAACAAGGCAATAAATGTCTCACAGGGAATCTTCATTTTGGATTTCCTATGCTCTTCAGTGTTTGAATTTGAAGCATTAACAACATTCCTCCACTCTGATGTATTTTGGTTTTTTGGAAGCAATATCATCTCTCTGACTAAAGTGCCTGGTTGCCCTGTGCTACACTTGGGGTGAAAAAAAGGAGAAAAAAAAAAAAAAGAGATAAAACCAGATGTGCTGGGTACTAATCTGATTGCTTAACGTGTTTTTGGGAGATGCTCTGATACCATGATGATTCAAGTTAAATGAGAACTCACAGATAAATGGAACTAAGCCCCAGGTTGTCAGTAATGAACTTCAACTAACTCATACTGGGCCTAAGCCCAACAGCACTGGGCACTTTTACATCCCACAGAAGGCAATGATAAGGCACGAGTACACTCATCTCCCTGTGGATCCAAGATATGATACCACTTGCAGGCAAAATGACATTAGCTTCTTACTGTGCTGCAATTTTTAATGGTTTGTATGAAAAATTTGTATGAATGATATAAAAATCAAACTGAGTTATGGAGGGTGTTCCCATAGATCTCAGATGAGTTATACTTTATTAATATCCTGCTTTCTCTTTGTTTACAGCAGTGATTGTTTCTATGAGTGGATATGGTGTATTTTGCTCATTTGTTTGTATTTATCATGGGGGAACATGAAAAAAAAAAAAAAAAAAAAACAAAAAAAGCCTCCTTGCAGCTTTCCTCTTCTTTCTTCACACATGTCATGCTCACACCAAAAGAAGAGTTATATTAGTGGTAGCAGAAGTACCACTAAACAGGGCTGTTGCTAGCAGGGTCCCAGCATTGTTTCCCCGATGATGTGCCTTGGTGCCATGGTGATGAACATGGAAGTGTTCTGAATGAGGACGTCTACCCTTTGCTTTTTCCCTCAGATTTCCTCTTGCTGCTGCCAACAGTTCTGTGTCTGTAGCAGGGACAGTAGTGCACACAGGACTGCAAGGCTGTTTAGACCCTCTGGCTGATGACACACTAAAAGAAATATAGAATCACAGAATGATTTTTGTTGGAAGGGATCTTAAAGCCCATCCAATTCCAACTCCTGCCATGGACAGGCATACAGAATCACAGAATTGTGAGGACTGGAAGGGACGTCTGGAGATCATCTTGTCTGACCCCCTGCTAAAGCAGGTTTCTTGAGTAGGGTGGGAAAGTGTCCAGGGGAGTTTTGAATATCTCCATAGAAGAAAACTCTATAACATCTTGGGAATGTTCTTCCAGTTTTACGTTACCCTCAAAGTAAAGATATTTTTCCTAATGCAGGATCTTCCTGAGTTCCTGAGTTCCATTGCTCCTTGTTCTGTTGTTGTGCACCACTGAAAAGAACCTGACTCCATCAATTTGACTCCCATACTTTCATTATTTATAAGCATTGATAAGATCCCCCCCTAAGTCTTCTCTTCTGCAGTTTGAGCAGTCCCAGATTTCTCAGTTGTTCCTCATAAGGGAGATACTCCAGGCTCTAATAATCTTTGTAGCCCTTGTCAGACTCTCTCCAATAGTTCCTTGTCTTTTTGAACTGGGGATCCTCAAAATGGGCACAGGACTTCAGATATGACCTCAACAGGGCAGCACAGAAGGGGAGAATAACCTCTCTCAACCTGCTGGCCACCCCAGGATACTATTGGCCTTCTTGGCCACAAAAGCACACTGCTGGCTCATGGCCAACTTGTTGTCCACCAGGAGATCCAGATCTTTCTCTGTAGAGCTCCTCTCTAGCAGGCCAGTCCCTGCACTGATGCATGTAGTTTTTCCTCACCCTGCATTCTACACACCCTACCCTAGGACTCTACATTTGCCAAGTTCAACCTCATTAGATTCCTCTCAATCAAACTCTTCTACCTGTCCACATATCTCTTGAATGCAGCACAGCCTTCTGGTGTGTCAGACATTCATTCAAGTTTGTATCATCAGCAAACTTGCTGAGGGTGCACTCTATCCTTTCATCCAGGTCGTTGATGCAGTCTGGCCTTGAGATTTCCAGGGATAGGACATCCACAGCTTCTCTGAGTAACTCTCATCATGAATTTTTTTTTTCTTAAAGACATGTATCTGTTCTTACCATGTGCTCATACTTTTAGGTCAAAAATTCCCTGTCAGGAGGGCACTGCATATCCTGCCTTTGCTCCATCACCTGCAACATCTGCATGAGGGGTGGCCAGCAGTGACAGGGAAGCGATTGTCCCTCTCTACTCTGCCCTTGCAAGGCCCCATATTGTGTACTGTGTCGAGGTCTGGAGCGCCCAGTACAAGAAAGATAGACAGCTATTGGAGGGGATCCAGAGGAGAGCCATGAAGATGATCAGGGCCTGGAGCACCTCCCCTACTAAGACAGGCTGAGAAAAGAAGGCTGCGGGGTGACCTCATTGCCGCCTTTCAATACCTAAAGGGAGCCTACAAACAGGAGGGGAATCAAATCTTTGAAAGGGTAGATAACTGCAAGACAAGGGGAAATGGTTTTAAGTTGAGGGAAGGAAGATTTAGGTTGGATGTCAGGGGAAGTTCTGTGCAGAGGGAGTGGTGAGGTGCAGGTACAGGCTGCCCAGAGAGGTTGT
The DNA here is from genome assembly GCF_019232065.1 of Centrocercus urophasianus. NCBI lineage: Eukaryota > Metazoa > Chordata > Aves > Galliformes > Phasianidae > Centrocercus > Centrocercus urophasianus. The sequence goes on from NW_024885355.1 coordinate 2,177,060, forward strand.
GGATGCCCTGATCCTGGAGGTGTTCAAGGCCAGATTGTATGGGGCCCTGGGCAACCTGGTCTAGTATTAAATGTTGTGGAGGTTGGTGGTCCTGCCTGTGGCAGGGGGTTGGAAATTCATGGTTCTTGAGGTCCCTTCCAACTCAGGCCATTCTATGATTCTGTGATTCTGTGGTTCTGTGAGTTGCAGTGCATCTACCAGCTTGTCAGCTCGTGTGAACCTATGCACAATATAATAATGCACGGATCCTTTCCTGTTGCCCTGCAGATGATGAAAAGACATCAAAAGCTGTGTGTCCCTTTATAATGCCTTTTTTTATTCCAGAGATATGCGGCATACATCAAAACTTGGAGAAATTACTTCAACTATTTGGATGAGCATCCAATATGTCCGATGAGTATGGCTAAACCCTAAGGTGCATGTTTATGACAGCCTTTAACACTGAAAGAAAAAGATTTGAGATTTTGCTTTGAGTCGTGGAAGCTCACATTCACATCACCCATGCTAACACATGTAGCCAGAAGTGTAGGCAAAAAGTGAGGATGTGAGGATGCTGTGTACAGTGCAGTTTCTCAAGTACATGCACCTCTGAATGAGTGAATGGGAAGTGAGATGAATTAGATGCAGAGCAATTCATTTCCCTCTGTCTTACTACTGAGCTCCTTGCTCAGAGACATAGAAATATTATATGGATGGCTTACAAGATGTGCACACTAATACTTCAGCTGCCACTTAGAAGGGTAGTGGGGAGAGAGTAACAAATGCTGCATTGTCAGTCTGCAACAATGCAGGATCATTTTCATTCCTTGTGCACAAGAGCTCCAATTATAATCTAATTCAATTCAGATTAACTATGCTTTGATGGCATTTCCATTACATAAAAAATAAATTTATTAGCCAAGTATAATGTGTTTTGACTGTAGTTCTAATGCTAATAAGGAGGATATTTAACTGCTTTAATGCTGCATTTTAACCACAGTTATAAGCTATTTCTTCAAGATTTATAATCAAGGTGTGCAAATATTACACTAGAAACTCACAGAAAGAAAAATTATCAGGATTTACAGGTGAGCTGCTAATAAAGGTTTATAATCTGCAGGGTTTAAATCCCACCCATTAAGAATTTTCATAGCACGCTTTTATCAAAATCTCTTTCCAAGAGATTTGTCCCAAACTAATAGCATGGTCTGCTGAAAGGTGGCAAAAGTGATGGGATCAAATTAATGTTGCTTTAATATAATGATTGTTAATGACTCATTGCAGGTATATTTGAACCACAGACACCTAATCTAATTATAGTAGAAGAGCTGTCTCTTTATGCTCTATGAATGGACTCGAAGCCTTTCGTATCACCAGACTCTCTAGCAACCCTCATACTCCCCACTGAGTTCCTGATGAGCTTGTCATCTGCTCATTGTTCCTAATTTAATATCTGCTGTGAACTCTTTAGGACAAGGTGCTCACCATCACCCACTTTCTCCAGTACAAATGGAAAGAGGGTCCCAGCTAATTACCCACTCTGATTAATGGAGTGTGCATTTATGATACCACCCAGGGCTTTAGGGCATGCATTTGAGCTATTTCACATGAGAACCTGAAGAAACCTTCCATCCAACCCAGAACAACAGCAGAGCTGGATCAGCTGTGCATCACTTTTCCGGTCTTCAAGTCATCATTTGTCTTTTGGCAGATTGTGCACAGGATGCTGGCATGGAGCTCACAGGCTGACAACTCTGCCATTCGCCAAGATGCAAGAGACTCTATAGAGCCAGAACAAACTATAAAACTGTGTGTCAGGAGGAAATACGCTCAGCCTACACTCACCCCATTTATTATGGAAAAATACCTAACTTAAGAATCCATCTCACAGTGCATGGCATTTATTTCTTAGCTTGCACTTGAACTGAAACTGCCACTGCTTGGGCAGCTTGCTTTAGTCAAGGCACAGTTGTCATTGAATAAGCTAGATCCCTTGGCTCTGGAACCACTCAAAAATGGATGCAGTGACAGATGGAAAATTCTGATTACTCCAAACTTATATCTATGAAAGCTCCTTTTTAATTACATTCCACGGTGACAGAAAACCAGACTCCTGCTGCACTTATGAATTACTCTTTATTCAAATTTACTTCTCACTGATGTTAGTTTATGTGAACAGAATTTAACTGATTTCTTTTTCACAGTTCCTTTCCATAATGAAAACACTTTTAGTAGGAATTCATCGGTGAATTAAATTGTATCTGGGGATAGTAATAAGAATAAAAGCACAAAAAAAAAACAAACCCCAAAACAGTCCAACCTTTGAAGTAAAATGACTTTCAAGAAAACAGAAACGTCAAAAGGAATTTGGGCCATTAGTCAATCTTCTCCAATTATATATGACAAACTATTTATCCACCCTTTTTAATACTCTTATGGGGAAAGCGCATTTTCCACAAACATATCAACAATTTAATATTAAGGGTTATTTTTTCCTCAGCTTAAATCTTCTTTTTTATTGTTTAATACACATCTGTACACAGTATATCTAACCACCTGAGTCTGACATTACTTATTTATTTATTTATTTATTGCAAGTGCATTTGCCTACATTAGAAAGAGATTTATTATAGCAATCTAAAATATCAAGAAACAACAAGATTTAATGACTGGACTTTAAAGCTGAATTAATTGACTCCATGTATGCTAATTGTCTTTTTTTTTTTTTTTTTTTTTTCAGCTAGAGCAATTAGTCATGCAAATAACTTATACGGAGATAAGGCAGGATGCCTATCACTGCAAATCTCTGAGGCAAGACATTCCATCTGAAAGGGAAGATGGGAAGACGGGAGATACCTTTCAAGCACTATGGCTTTATGTTTGTAAAATATCAGATTAGATAATCATGCTCCTTTCTGGCCTTAAAATTTAGCGAGTTTGGTTTTTTTTTGTTTTTTTTTTTTTTTTGAGTTGGTCTTCACTAGTCACTTAGGTCAAATAATAGGTCAAACATCTGTGAAAAAGTAGACATGTAGATACAAGCATCACCATGGGTTGGAAAATGGCAGTGTGCACCCTATTAAATACTTCAGCCAGATCCTCAAAGTGACGACTAGACAGCTGAGGGCAACCTGCAGCTCTAAAACAGCAACTCAAGTGACAATCTGAGGGGAAAACAGCAACACTGGAATGAAATATCGCCACCTCAGATGGCAGGTCACAGCTGCTGAGAAAGTGCTCAAGTCATTTACGCGTTCCTAGTAAGAGAAAACAAACAAAAACTCTTCATTCCAGAATGCCTAAACAGAATCAGTGTGGGTTTCTCCTTGAGGTGGTAACAACCTCTCCTTCGTGCCCACAGTGCCACAACATCTGGAAAGGTGTTTAGTGGAAATACCTAATTATCAGAATGAGCTGGAGGCACTTCAGAGTCATCCACTCAAACAATTAAAGAGGTAGGAGGACTGATCTGGGTGGAAACTACTTCTGGGAAAGTAATGACTAAGGCATTGTGCTGGTTCTTGTGAACATTTATGGAAAGATTTACAGACATTTCATTGGGATCTAGATAATGGACGGAAATATGCTAATCAAAGGCAAATGCTCAAAATGAATGAAAAAGGTGAGGACAAGGAATACTGAGCCACTACATGGAGTAGAAATGAGATTATTTTAAAGAAAAGATAAAAGATGATGACTCTCTTAATATATCAAAATTTACATTGAACAAATAAAAATAAATATCCCATGGAGCTGAATAGGCTTTTTGATAATTTTTCAGTTAATTTCACTGGTGGAAAAAGTATTAGGCATTGACAAGACACAGCCTGGAAATTGAAAATTCTTAGGTGAGCTCTAGTTCATATTCCATTTTTCCATTAATCTCAAGCCAAAGCCTTTTACTCTGAGCATATTCAAAATACGTTTTCAAAACCCCTTTGTTTGACCCTCTTTTTTTTCAAACTCTTTCCTTAATAGAGCTTCAGGGCAAAAAGTATACGTGTATATCTCTATATATGTTTGCAGTTCTGGTTTTAGAGGCTTGTGCCTAACTGCCCAGTGTGGGAAATTCTGTCTTCTAAGTATGGAGACAAATTCAGCATCTGATGAACAGTGAGGTGCACAGCACCTGAACTTCTGACCTCCCCAGTGAAAAAGAGCCACGACAGGCTCTTTTTAAGAGGCTCCATGAGGAGCCTTTGCCTCCTCTTTATGCATTGTTTATTTACTTCTACACAAAACACTCCAAATATTTAAATTTTGAATAATGAGGAGCCAACAGAAGGATATATGGTCCAATATTTCTTTCCATTAAGATTAATAAGGCATATATTTTTGTTTGATTTCCCTACCAGGGTTTATTTTATTTTATTTTTTAAATTGTTTTTTTATTTATTATTTTATTATTATTATTATTTGGCTTCATTTTATCTGGATAGTGAGAGCTGTAAGAAAACTGATCAACTTTAAGAAGGGGTAGTTATTATCAGCTTAATTATCAGTGAGTAATCAGATCCTTCAATGACCTAAATGCTCACAGTTCAACAAGAGTCAATGACTACTAAAGACAAACAGCTGTTCTCAGTATTGGTTGTTATTTGCACAAATCAAAAAACCCTAGAGTAAGAGAAACCATGCTGAAGGTAACAGACATTTATGGTCTAGAGGAGTTGCTGTTCCCTGGAGGCCTATAAATAAAGCCTCAACATTTCTTCTCTCTCTGCAACTATTACAAATAATACATAATTTCAGTGTTGGATATAGAACTACTTTAATAGATTTAATTTTAATATAGAAATATGTTTAGATCCTTTTTTCTTCTTTTTATGCACCCTCCCTGTCTGAGCAGTTACCTTGCCTTTTATTTTGTGTGGAGCTGGATAATGCATGGAATATATTGAAGTAGTTCTTTCCAAGAAATAAATTAACAGGAATGCATGAGGAAAGAAGGAGAAATGTGATGAGGAAGGGAAAAGAACTAAGTAAAAATGAAAAATAAACTGTATGATATTAAAATAACAAGAATCTTCTAAAAAAATGTTTTATAAGAGAAAAAAAGTAGTAGTCTTCTCTACAGTAATGTTAATGTGAGTTTCTTAGAAGTGGCCACTAAGCAAGGAGTAATGATTAATCAAGTAGATTCTTGCAAGATAACATCCCACAAGGAAAGTTAACAGAACTGCTGTAGACCTCTCTATGACTCATGTCAGCCAAACCATAAAGACTTGTTGGCACATTTACACCATGCACCAGCCTCTCTACTCCAAATATGTGGTGGTCTTCTCCATGTTTGATTCTGTAAAACCAAGCCCTTAACCCAGCTGTATACTTTCTGTCTGAACTTCTGGACCCATTGCAGCATCTGCACTCTCAAAGCACTCCTCAAGAAGAAGTCCTGAATGTGCTATTGAAACCTGCTAAACAATTAATAACAGAAGACTAATTGATGACCAACCATAGTCTCTATCATAGTCTTCTGGAAATTCAGGTGCATCATCCTCAGCACTTTCCTCTGTGCCTGACTGCAGAGAGGGCAAAGGTGGGATTTTATTCTAAAAACATCAACTGTGCAGAAATTGGATCCACTGAAAAAGAAAGACTTATATGCCTCTAGACTCGGGTGCCAATATAGGCAGTCACTTCATAGAGCAGGAAAGTACTGAGCACATGGCCTGTGACAGACTTCATACTGCCAGAAATGGGAGCTTGCGCAGCAAATGTACAGCATGAGAAATGGGCTGTGGAGGGACTAGGAGGAAGCATGGACCAGGGTGTGCTGAACAAGCAAAGAGGAAATAATCATATAATCAGGTTGCAAAGGTATGGCCCTTGGCAAGACCTCTGGTAGTAAAATCTATGCTAACAATATCACCTTGTAAATTTGTTGAATACATGTAACTGTGTTTCCTCTGAATAATATTTTTATTGTGAAAAAAGCCGACCTCAAAAGATAAATGTGTTTCAAAGTAAGTTTGAATGGAGTTTTAACAGATCACTCTTACGCTTTTATAACAGAAATGCAACATTCGAATATTGCTTGAGGTACAAATGAAAAATTAGTGGCCAGCTGCAAGTCTTTTTGTTTTCTTTTCCAAATTAACAACGAGGAGGCCAGCTCAGTTTGCTTTTCTGACATCATAGCCAGGGAATATTTTTTTTTCATGCATATTGGCAGTTGCTTAGGGGGGATATTAAACCATTTGCATTAATAATAATCAAGGACTATCTACCATCAAAACAAGTCATAGACTCGACAGTCTGATTACATCATTTTGGAGAGAGGAAATGAAGTTTAGCATTTGTTTAAACACAGGGAAATGAATTTAAGAGGTTACTAAAAAACATTAAAACTCATCTCTCACTCATTCAGTTGCATTATGAATAAGAATCAGCAGACAGGGAGGGGGACTGAGATACACTGACCTTTGGGAGTGTTTTGTTAAGGGTGACTCATTTAGTAAAAAATGCTGAATTTCAGTTCAGACAAATGTAAGATTGTCCATCTATCAGCCAGGGATGCAGACCATATTTATGCTACATGAGATATGCTATACTGAAACAAGATATAAGGCTTCTTTCTGGATAACCAACTGAAAAGAAATATGGTGTGATGCTGTAGCAAAGTATGCAAACAAAATCTTTGGATGCTTAAGCATCAGGATGGGATATAGAAGTGCTACAAGTTATAGGATTTGGAAGGCTTTTTCTGGACTGTTTCCAGTAGTCATTAAGATACGCTATAGCATAGCACAGGACAGGAGGAGATCTACCAGAACATCACATCTCCTGTGGACAACTGTATCACTGAAGGATGTAGGAGAGTGTCCTTACCCTTACTGCCTGTGAAGATGCAACAGCAGATCCAATCCCATGGTATAAAACTGTGGGTTACCTCTGAGTTCTTGATCTGTCAATTCTGTTGCAATAATCATCCAAGAGAACAGCTGGCCCCAGTATGTGCATTCTTGCAGCAGATGAGAGCCTTTTGCATTGTGTAATAGTTAAAGGAACTTGTTCCTCTTTCTACCTCCTCCTTTCTTAATCTTCAGTAAAGCCTTTCTTATCATGCAAGGTTTAGGGAGGGGATGCTCAGCTCTGTCCACTACTGAAGTCATGGATGACTGCCAATTGTCTTCATGCTGTCTTGCTGAGAAGTTAAACCAAATAATAATACTGGCTCTCACTCACAACTGTTTTGCATCTTAAAAAAAGACTTCCTTTTTCTTTTATTCTGATATTACATTATTTATATGGAATGATTCAGCCTAGACCAAAAAAACATATCTGTTCAGAAAACTACAACTTTAACTGAATAGTAATGTATGATCCTTTTTTCTTTCTGGATAGAATGAAAATATTCAGACAAAAGCTTATACAATTTTCTAACTTTGAATAAATTACTTTGGTGTGGCATAATAGGTGTATTATGTGAATAGAAGTTATTATGATCCTGTATAAAGGTCCTTATCCATTTTAGTTAATCCTCACTAAGACATTTGATTAGATTTGCATTTCCTTATTTTACTTTGTTAAGTGCAGATTCAACACTGATGGGTATTTTTTTTTTTTAATAAGCAGGATGGCAATAAAGGACTGACATTATCTCACCTAGAACCTGCTACAGTAGTTTCCAATGCTGCAAACAGATTTTGAGTAGATCCATTGGAAGCACTTAAGAATGAATAAATACATCAAGGCACATTGTTTCAAACATAAGCCACCACATTAAAATGGACTATGATGTTTCACAAGATGAAAATAGTACAGAAGGTTTTGACCTTGCAGAGGACGTACAGAATCATACTGGGATTTCCAGATCGGTTGCAATCGGACTTCCTCTCAGAGACTCAAGATGACACAATCTCTATCTTTGTAACTTTTACCTACATCTGCACTCCAAAAAAACTCAGTCACAATTTATGTTTTGCATTCTCTAGTATTTGTTTCTAAATGGAAAAGCTGTTTTGCTTCTAGGCCTGCCATGTATATTACAAGGGATTGCTGTCTTTCTTCCTTTTTGTACAGCATGTTTGCACAGTTATGCTGTGGGACTGAGAGTATATGTGTATGTATGTACAATAGCACATTCATATATTATGTTGGTATCCAACAAATTCTTCTGCTGACTCTCTGAAAGGCGTTTGCATTGCTCAAAGAAATCTGGGCAGTCACTACTTGAGGATCACAGGTTATTAAACACCCAGTGTTCTTCACCAAGGACACAATACTTGGTAGAGTAGCAAGGCAAACTTAACTATTAAAAGCATTTTGCTTAAAGGAAGAATTGTATCAACAAAGGCAAGTCATTAAGAGAAGAACCTCAGGCAGCATGGCTGTTCTCAGGCCAGGTGATGCTCTGGCATTATTGAGTAGCTAGTCCTGTCGCAAAGGGACAAGTGGTACTGCTTAAGGGCAGACACAGTGATAGTAAGTGATAAAATTGGGATCTGTGCAACTACCTGGTACTCTTGTTGATTCTACTCACCATTTATTCCTTAATTTTATACACTGATATCACTGCTTCCATAAATTATCACATTTCATGGTATTATTGCAAGTAAAATAAACTTTGATGGCACATTTAAAGGATGTCAAGGCTACAAAAATGAGTTTGTATTTGCAGAATGCTTGCAAGTATTTTCAATATATTACAGTTAAAGGGGAAAAAAAAAGGTGTTTAAGTAAAGGTGACACAGTGAAGGTTATTCTGGCCACATATACCCACAGACACATGCAAAAATGACCTTGAAACATGTCCCATCTGCCAGGTCTTTCCATCTGACTGAAGCAGGGAGTTGCTTTGCAGCCAACACGTGCTAAATAGAATGAATTCAACAAAAACGTGGCAGGCAGCTTCTTGTCAGTCTAACTAATTAAAAAAAAAAAAAAAAAGCAAACAGATGGACAAGCAATGACTCTTATTCAACAGGATTTTGGAAACTCTAAGTGAGAAGGCACTGTCACAGTTTTCCTTCAGATGCAAAAAGGAATGTCCTTGCAGATTTCTTTCCAGGTTCTAGATTTTAGGGCTTAACCCTGTGTTTTTGACCACAAGCATAGACACATTCCTACTGCTCTCATTCTGAGCTTGCAGTGCAAGATCTGAGTGATGCTTGGCAAAATGAGTGAGAGAAACACTATATTACATTATATTATATTACATTATATTTGGCTTGATTATGCTGTTATGCTGATTTCTTTGAGTTCTCTTTTTAAGTGTTCAGATTTTGTACTTGGTGAATTATTACCACACCCACAGTGGCCAGGAGGGGTGTGAAGGTGGGGGAGAGTCTCGAGGGCAAAATATGTGAGGAGCAGCTGAGATCCCTTGGTTTGTTCTGCTCAGAGAAGAGGAGGATGACAGGAGGTCTCATAACAGCCTGCATCTCCTCATGGTGGCCTGCAGCTCCTCACAGGGAGTGGAGGAGCAGCAGTGAGCTCTGCTGTCTCCTGACAGGAGCTAAGGGAATGGCATGAAGATGTATCAGAAGAGGGTTGAGGGATGTGAGGAAAAGACTTTGCCCCAGAGGGCAGTAGGCATGCAACAGGCTGCCCAGGGCTCAGGGAGTGTTTGGGCAGTTCTTCAGATGTAGGGTTTGAATTTGGAGTGATCCTACTTGAAACTGGACTTGGTGTGGGTCCCTTCCAACATGGGACATCCTCTAGTTGTCTGATTCTTCCCCAGAGCAGTGAGCCTGAAGAAGGCAACTGAAAGAGGATAAGGAGACACAATTCTTGAAACATGCTCTCAGATGAGAATAAATCCAGGTAGAATGGGTAAAAAGCAACTGGATCCTGCACATGATGTTAAGGATGAAAGGAGACGGAAGAAGAAAGGGGTGTTCTATATTGCTTCCTGATAGTCTGTATCAGGGGGCAATGACTGCTTTATTTGCAGTAGTTAAGGGGAACTGAACTGGGAAAGTAATAGCTGAGTGTTAATGACTGACAATAAAACTTAGTTACTACTTCTTCAAAGAAGAATGAGCCTTTACTCTGCCACATTGATACGGCAAGAATCAGACAGAACTACTGATAGAAAAATTCTACATAAAAATGATGCTTGCTCTTAACCAAAAACATGGAAACATATGCTTTGCAATTGATTTTTCAATATTCTGTCCACAAACATAAATAAACCATCTCATTTGAACCTTTAGCAAATCTGTAAAAGACTTTATAGTGAAGACATCAGTTCTGCAAAGACTCAAAGACATTATTAAATCCATATATAGAATAATGTTTACAGGGCTTTATTCAGTGTATAGCAATAAACATGTTTAAGACCTTCCTGGGCACAAAAACTAGCAATTCCAGGAAATCAAGAATTGATGAGATGAACTGACAAAATCATAAGATTTGGCCTGAAAGTTGTTTAATTTTCTGTATGAGCCTCCAAAATTTTGTTTTTTGACTTTGCACATATGAGCCAACTTGCAAGAGCTTCTAGCATACAAGGCCAGCTTTTTGGTCTCTTTGGGAGCCCTCACTAGAAGAACCAGCTGGGACTAAATCACAGAAAAGCTGCCAGATGGTGTAGCCACCTTTCTCCCTCCAACTAAAATGCCCAATGAGAAATAATTATGTGCTTCTCTAACACAGTATCTGCCAGCCTTTTAATATTGCAGCATCTCACTACATATCCCTCTTCCCTCCACTGTATCTCAACATAGCTCTCCTTTTCTGTAGCAATAATACCATCTACTCTTTCTGCTTAGCTCATCCCAAATGCTCCTGGCAGTCCTAGAAGGGGAGAAGGGAAGTGCCATTGATCTAATTTAACAACTCCAGTTGCTTTGCTTTGCTTTAGGAAGTCATATCTCCTTGCTAGTATGTCCAGGACAGAAGTTTTGTCGGGAGTTTTGACAATAAATATGGTCATGATTTTGACAGAATTTTGCTAAATGGGAAATATCTATGACAACACCTGTGGGAATGTTTTCTTTATTTCGGTTCCATGCTCCTACCCTTAACAGTTTGTCCTTTTAACTAATGGAACAATTGCAGTATAGTTAACCCCAAGTATTCCAAAATCATAAATTACTCTCCAGATAATACCAATAAGCCACGTAGAGGCTCAAAGTCTGCATTGAGATCATATTTTTAAATATTCCTTTTATGCAAAATTGAAAGCTCAGGACTTTCTGAAGGTGCATCACAAAACTGATAAAGCAAAATTTTTGTCAAAATCATGACAGTTACATTAAAACTATATGCAAGTGTAAATTTAGACAGATCAGTGGTTTTCAGCAGGAGTTCACAGCCTACAGTGGGGTCTGCAGATAAAGTCTAAGAGATCTGGAGAAGAAAACCGAAACCCCCAAATAAATGAACAAATCAAAACGAGTAAAATGCAAATAGGCAGCTTCTCTTCGGGAAGAATTTCTCTAACTGAAAATTTTAATGATTCACATCTTAAAAAAATGTTAAAAATCTCTAGAATAGATAATTTCCTCGGTTACAGTCCAATTGGATATATTTTATTCCTTTTAAAAAGTAAAAAAAAACAAATCCCAGCAGCCAAATTTGAGGGAAAAGCTGAAACCCAGATGTCCTGGTCCTGATCCCAATTATCTGAATGTTAAAATGAGGAATAACTTTGTGAATGCAAATGCAGTTCAAATCATCATCAGCTCTTGAGAACTATCATCTGTGGAGAACAGAGTACAACAGAACCAATATCTACAAACTTTGGAATTTTACCAGAGTCATCATGTTCAAAACCAAATTGTGAAATTCTCAGCCTGTTCTTTCTGAAACAAAACTCTTCCTGACTTACATGGGACTTCAGAGTTAAGTCTGAGCATAAATGTTTGATTTGGAGTACCACCATAGTCCATGCACAGCCCTATCAATGGGATTTGCAGGTTGATAATGTTTCTATGATTTTCTCTGTGGATCAGAATCTTGGATCAGGTTCAGAATCTGTCTTTTCTCTAAAAGTCCACTAAAATATTTTTGAGCTTTCCTACATCAAGGTCTAAAAGGAGCAATGAATGAGTGACCCACTCCTCTACAACAGAGATGCCTTCTACCTTTAGGAAGTGATGAGTGCATGGGGAATTAACACACATGCAGGACAACAGCAGACTTTGTTACCTCCATCTAATGTATGACCACACTGTGTGCAGTCCTCTACTGAAAGCTGCACATACATTATGTATTTGAAAAAATAAAAACAAAAAGGATAGTAAAACCTCCCCATATCCTGCCAAAACTGAACTGCTTCCTTCACTTCAAATGCACTTTGTGAGGGGTGTGGTGGTGATGGAAAAAGTGACAGCGAGAACGGATCTTGATGTGACAGATGTTAGTCATACTGCTTAATGTGCTCCTGGAAAGCACTCAGATCGTGCAGTGATAAAGGCTGGGTATGAAGCAAAGCAGAACATAATTCTTTCTTTTTCTGTCACGTTTTGGAGCTTACACCCTCTACTCTCTCCCTCTCTTGCACGGTGATCATCTTTCTCTCTCACTAGGTCCGAATGTAATTTAATAGATATTCATACTTATCAATTTCATTTGCTTGCTCAGCTGGGTGTGCAGGACTGGGGAAATGATCCTTGGTGGTCTAAATCATACATTTACACTTTAGTTTGCATATATGAAAACCCTAAAAAGCTCACAGCAACCAAACAATAATACAATCTCACCTGTTCTTTCCATTCTTTCTACTCTTCTTCGTGTTTCAGATAGCTGTTATTAATTACTTTTTTATTTATTCAGTACAGTAAAGGCACTCATCTTAACAAGACACAAATGTAATAACAATCCCTAATCCCTAAAAGAGCTTATGTTAGTAAAAACAAGGATTACATGTTACTCTAACTCTGCTGATTTATGACAGTTCTCCGTTCTTCTGTCTCTTGCTATGTTTTGAATAATTAGTGAAGGTGCTATTTGCAACATTAATTGTATCATTACATGGTTTAACAAAGACTTTTCAGCTATTGCTGTGCTTGGGCTGGCTATACTATCATTCTAAAAAAAATAACACTCTCTATCAGAAAAAATCTTTCTTTATAAGGTTGAAATATCAACCAAGTGATTTAAATTTATTTCATTATCTTCCTAAAGGATTTGCTGTCAGGCAATTAATGGCAATATTTTTTGTTCTTCAAAATTTTAAATTCTTATTCTCTGTTTCTATTCCTATCAATTTGTGGTTTTCACCATCAGATCTTCAAGTACTTTACGCAAAAAAAAAGAGTTGTTAGCGACGTTTTACAGATGGAAAAACTGAAGCATAGGTTGTGGAACAATTAAAACATGGGGTCACTGCATTACATGATTTTTGCTCAGGGACATGATTTAGCAGAGGGTTGTTAGAGTTAGGGAAGTACTAGTATTAATATTGTGTAGAATAGTTAGGTTGTGGTTGGTCTTGATGGTCTTTAGGGTCTTTTCTAACTTGAACAATTCTGTGATTCTATGATTCTATACCAAAGGACCATCCTGAAGAAAAAGATACGTAATAACTGAAGTACAGTTTATCTGTTCCATAAACATTAATTTATGCCTTAAAACAACTCTGTGTATTCCAACCTTCTGTCTAAACTCTGAACCAGCTGACAACTGAATGTACCCATGAACAAATGAAAGAAAGGCAGATTCAACAAGGACTGAACAAAAATGAGAGGTACCAACTCTGTAAATCCAACATGACAATTAAAAACATCCCTCTTTCTGCTCACTTCTGTAGGAGTTCCCCATGTCTCTTCTGCCTTTTATTTATTCAACCAGCAAAGATCTTCTTTCGGCTCAAGTGCTGCATTTTATCCTCATTGTCTAACAAAAGTGAGACCTAATTCTGGGCATTTTTTCTGGTATAAAGGCTGCGATCAACATTGTCAATATTAAGAAGCATTCACTTTCAGAGGGAAACTCTGACAGTCAGCAGAGCTGCTCCATTATCTGTACTTTTGATTAAACTGTCAGCAACTCTCCCTGCAGATGCATGTGTATGCGTTGTGGTACTTGAGAAACAATGTAGGAGGGAAATTTGGAGGCCCAAGCATTTTTGGCACAAAAGACAAATCCCTGACACCAATGCAATTCTCGAGTGTCTCCTGTTAGCCACCACAGACCAGCAGAAGACAAGCCAGCGCCAGCCGAGGGATGCATCCATGCACACGCTGCTATCTCTCTGCTGCATCGCACTTGGTGTCTGCACAGCACAAATCTGCCAGTGTCACATAACCACATTGGATCGTCTATATCTGGCTTGGGGCTACATTAAGATACATCCTGCAGCCTTATCACCTAGCAGCTAAACTAAATGGACAGAACCCAAGACAAAGAATAGAAAATAAGATGCCTCGGACTGCTCATCAGGAGAACATGCTCTGCGACATGCTCTGCTGAAAGCAAGAGCCACCACAGAAGGTTAAACTGCATGAGGAAACAAAGACAGTAGACATTTGGGCTTGCTCCAGAAGTTCTGACTGAATCCTGCTCAGCATACAGTGATTGAAAGAAGAAAGCGTGAGACAAATCAGTCTCCTGTCCTGGGTAAAAAAAAAAATAATAATAATAAAATTGTTGCAGGAGCAAAGGAGGAACAGTTTGATAATAACGAGAATAAACAGCAGGCAAAATAACTTAATGAACATCAAGGGTTAAAATAAATTCTTTGCTTTAGTGGTTGAGTTTACAGGTTGAAGGGAGTTCCTAAGCCTTTGTTTTGTTGTTCTTTCTGTAGTGAAAGAAAAAAAAAAAAGAGAAAAAGTGAGAGAGACTTCTTGTTTGGGATTAATTATTGAGCGTTGTAAGGCTTTATAATATATTTATATACTCCCTAGAGCCTGGTGTGCTCTCTCTCCCCTCTTTCTGTTTTACTGCGTTGTATCTATCCCAGTACTCTTTGCTCAAATGCCTCATGAGACTACCTGATATCAACAGAGATGCAAACGTTAGGAGAAATGCCGGCATGCAGTGCAGCTCCCACTAGCGATGCTCCAGCAAAGGGCTTCCTGAGCACCTCCTTCAAACCAGCAGTCCAGCACAGGGGATGTGGAGGCTTCTAATTACACTGAAATCTAATATTTAAACTTGTGTTTCATCTAGAAATACATTTTACTCCTTTAATTATGATCTGCTGGAGAATTTGCTTCCTTAACAAGCATTTTGTTTTTCCTTTTAATCTTTTCCCTCCCTCTGACTATACTATAAAAAGCAAAAACAGATTATGTATTTAAAGTGGCAGGAGGATTTTGATTAATATCTGCAACAGAAGAATTTTATTAGATGGACAGGCTGTGGTTGGTCAACTCAGATGACCCAAAGGATGGCACAGAGTTGAGGGACAAATACTGAGAGTGTAGAGTGGAGAAAGGAAACTCTGAGCTTCCCATGGCCAGGAGTAGGGACACGAACTCCTGTGTTTGCCACTGTTAATGAGTGCTTTGGTAGTACACTGCCTTGCCAAAGCCCTAGGCAAACATTAATTAATGCATTCATTAACAACCCTCCACTTGGAGAGATGTGGAAAGAGGTGAAGAAGGTGAAGCCTTGGCCTCATTGACCTCAATAATAGTTAGGGCAAGCTAGCCAGAGCCTCACCCCCAACTGGTTTTCTATAGACTGTGCAGAAAACACAGCTCATCCCAGAAGCATTCCTGTGCTTTCCCACCGTTGTTATGCTGGTGATAGTGAATGCCCTGGTTTAAGTGGCTGCCTTGTCAAGTTGAACACTAGAGCTGTTTCTATATAAATCTTCTACATTTTTGGTTTAGCTCTGGAACCTGAGAACAGTAAGATTTTGTTTTGTTTTGTTTTGTTTTGTTTTGTTTAATGGAAAGGAAACCAATTTTGTTTCCTCATTCTGTGTTTAGTAACTCCTACAACAGATACTGCATGTGGACTTTTTCACCATTAATAGCATGAAAACAGTAAATAAATATCTGAGACATTGTCTACAGGCAATATCTAGGAATATTTCTCAATGGTAAAAATATCCTAAACATTTTATAAAATTGAGATTGTAGAATTCACAACTCTTGTATGTTAAATCAGAAGTGAATTGCTGTCTTGACTATTGTGTACCTATATATAGTATGGATGATATAGACGCAGGTTGTAGCAAGCTCTATGAGGATATTTTACAATCTATTGAATAAATTGCATGAATTTAAGTATTACATGATTTAGCACTTGTACGAAGGACAGAAGACTTATTGACCTACCAAACAAGCACAGTTCACAAGTTATTTAACTTCTACATGTGAATCTATTGCAGTCTTAAGAACATAGATCTGGTAATGAAGAAGGAATGTTTGCTCAAATGCAAACTTCTGTGATGTTCAGATGACCTAATCTGAGCTAGCCAGTCTGGGGTTCTTTTGTATTGCTTAGGCTTCACAGGGAGGAAACATGCCTTCTGAAGGAGAATCACTTCGTCTTAAAACAAACCTTTGAAATAACTTAGATGTATCTTATCTCATTTTTCTTTACGCATTCTGGAGGAAATCCAGTCAACCAGCTTACATATAGTCACCAAAACAGTAGATATCTAAAGTTAGGGGAAGCAAATCTTATCCCTGGTAACTTCTAATACTTCCCCAGCAGCATCTCAAAGCAACCATTCCCATTTTTTTTTTTTTTTTAATACTTATCATTGAAATAATCTAATTCAAACTGGCCAATGTAGAGAGATAACTATTTGCAGACAGCTACTAAGACCACCTGAGATACCATCCTGTGGAGTTACATTTCTTTCTCTATCTCCTCTGACAGATAAGATACTTAAATTTCATACGGCTACAAGCAGGGAAAAAAATTTCCTGAGGCTGAATGTCTTCCTATGGTTCAGTGAACCAGTGGCTGATTTCAGCTTAATTACATCCTGCAATGTTTTGAGGAGCATGGAATGGTTTGCACTACCTTTCTTAAAAAGAATGCATCACAACAAATGATAAAATCTTGATCACCTGATCTTTAAAAGTATTACTTAAGGTTACATTTTCAAGACACCAATGAACTTGTACGGATCAATTTCAGGAGTCAGACTCGGAACCAGAGCTATTTTCAGAACTCCTCTGTGGTCCTGATAAAACACAGTGGTACTTGTAAAGCATTTTTGTCTTAATGCTCAGAATAATTAATAGTTTTAAAAATGTAGTTCCCAGTACCAATTACTGTCTATAGATAACTGGAATAACTCCAGGCAAACATATTAACATTTTGGTTATATTTGTCACGTGTCATTATTTTAAAATCATTTATTTCACAGACGGCTGTATCCTGACTTAATTAAGATGTGATTCTTTCTAAATAGCTGAAAAAAATACTCTCAAAACAAGCAGGAGGAGGAAAGATTTCCATTTACAATAAAATCAGCATAAAAAGTTTGATATCGCACATGGGACCAAACCCATGTGAACGAGTGAGGGCAAATAGGGTAAAGTAAGGCCATATACTAAAAACACTCCTGAGAAGACATAACTTGCTATAATAAGCAACACTAATCTTCAAATTAATTTTGCAGACACTGCCTCAGAAGATCTCATGCTACCCTTACTCTTCCATCTCAATTGGTTTTCACCTTCTGCCAGCTGGATCTGCATGTAAGAAAGAATTTAGCCCTCTGGTTTCTTAATTTTACCAACCTCAGATACATCTCTTCTGCTGTCTACATAAATCCACTGCAAATCTAATAGAGTCAGCTTCCCTTGCTTTGCTATAGGTAAGCAAATAAAGGTTGTTTTTGTTGTTTTTTTTTCTTCAGTTAATCAACAGAGATCCCTATTCAAATTTTAATGTTAACTGGTTAATAAATTCACTGGTTAATAAACCAGTTGAGATCAAATTCAGATTCTACAGGATCATGCAATGGAGTGATCAGTGAATATCCATAACTCAGCTGTTTTAACACAGAAGATTAATGCTGTACATTCCAATCAGAAAGAAGCTTCCAGATCAAAATAAATCTTTGCCATGTGTGACTTTATATGCAGTATCATGAAGACTTTTTACTAATTCAAGTAATAAAAAGTCTGTTGTCTTTTCAGTGTAACTTCCATGAGCTTGCGCATTTATGTTAGAGGACAAGACTATATTCAGTTATAGGTCACAATGGTAATCTCTTCTAATACGTTCAATAAATGAGAAGCACATTTCCTATCTCCCTTTCTGATCCAACTTTCAAGATCAATGTAATGTCAGTATTTCATTCCTGGTAATCGTTTTCTTAACCACTGGATTTTTCTAAGACAACCTCCTGGGTAGCTACTTTGTTTTTGTGTTTGCTCAGTCTCTATACAACACATAACTGTATTTAGTCAGGCACTTCTCTAGCTCCATTGTCAGTAGGCTTAATGGAAATGACCCATTCTCCTTCCAGTAGTAATTCTGGAGTGTATCCAAGGCATGGAAGTATCAGCTCCTGACTCCACTTTTTTCTTTCCTTCCAAATGTACTCTCTTTTTCCATCAAGACTCTTCTGGTTTTGTGTTTCATTCGGTACACATTGACTGCTGGGATTGAAGTGAAAAAGTAATCAGTGTGAGAAGAAGCATTAAAATCCAAGTACCACTAATAATGTATTTTCCCAGGAAGAATTAACAAATAACTGTGCCGTTTGTGTCAAACTGTGTCTGTTTGCTTCTAGTTGAATTTTCTGAACTTCTATCTTGAAAGTCTTACAACAAATAAATCTCATACAATGCCAGGCAAAGTTCAGCCTGTAATAACACAATGCATAACTTTGAGCCAAAGGAGGCTTGCATGAGCCAAAATGAAAGCCTGATGGAAGATCTCAAATCCTGCTTCCTTTAGGCATGTCACTGCTGGCTTGAGCCAGTATGAGACAGGGTGTATGCCAAAACTGCCTGCAGCACTTTAACATGGAATCATAGAATCATAGGATGGTTTGTGTTGGAAGGGACCTTGAAGATCATCTAGTTCCAACCCCCTGCTATAGGCAGGGACCTCCCTCTAGACCAGATTCTTCACTGCCCCACTCAGCCTGCCCTAGAATGCTTCCAGGGAGAGGCATCCCAGTTATTTCTTTGACTGTGTATGACTGGGTGAATAAAGGTCCATCTTCAGCCTGGTTCAGCATGTGGGAAACTTTGATCAAATGGCCCTCACAGCTTGTGGAAAGTTCCATTCATAGATCTTAGTCTATGTCAGTGCCCAGAGTATGTATAAAGCTGCTGAATGTGTACTGTATGGGCCTGCATAAGGAAGGACAGCAGGTAGGAACACGGCAAGATTTGGATGGCCAGAGGTTGAGCAAGAAGGGTCTCATTGTCATTCAGTGCCAAGAACACTAGGAGAAAGAAGCCCTTACCTCCAGCTCCTTTTCTGTTTTTATGAGCCACGTTTATGTATTTCTGGCAGTAAACTATATGTTAAATGATCTTCTTATTACTGCAGGAGTCTCGCAGTGCTGATATAGCTAGAGAAATCTCAGATTTAGTGCAGTTTCCTACATCAAGTTTCCCTGCGCCACTCTCCTTTGTGCAACATAGGCAGCTTGACATTTGATTTGATTCCTGGATTGTTCACAGGGATGTCAGCACTAAAATCCAATGTAAGATAGGTATTAGGTGCCTGAATTCCTGCTGGGTGTAATCCTCTAGGCTTCACCTCTGATTATCCAACATACTATAACATAGTGAAAAAGAGGTTGAGTGAATTGCCCAGTGTTTAACAAGGGGTCTGCTGGAGAAAGAGCACTGGATTTAGTGCTTGCTGTCATTTCCATGAGCAGACTACTGAGCTCTACTGCTTCATGAAGCTGAAAGTGACACGACAGTAAACTAGGTGGGAGGCAAAAAGGGCAAGCTGGGAAAACTCGGGCAGAATAAAAACTAGGGTTTTTTTTTTTTTTGTTTATTTTTGTTTTTTTTTCTCCAGAATGAAAATTGTTGTAAAAACACTCATAGTCTGTTACAAAATATGAATGATTTGATTTGGTTTTCTTGGATATGTAAAAATGGAGAAAAGATTAGTGAGATGTTGTAAATATAAGGGCTAAATTAATATATTCAGATGCATTTCAACTGTTTGTGGGTACTTCTGAGCTAAATCTGGACTGGTGGCTTTGTCATCATTCCAAAATGTACACAGTGGAAGTTATTTTTCAATCATACTATTCAAAATATTGTTTTAATCAGGAACAGTTTACTCCATCAAAAAGTGGAAACAGGGGTGGCATTCAGTACATTTCATTGAGTCTTGGAACTTATTATCCTTTGTCAACACTTTACACTGATAAAGAATGCTGAATATATTACTACACTGAAGTCCTTATTATTGTGAACAATAATGACACAGCATTAAGGCTAACCATGCATGTGCAGAAGGTCGGTCATTCCGTGTTGCCAATGAAAAGCTTGCACAAGGATCAAGAATAAAACATGAACCAAATAAATAACAAACGTTCTTACCAGTTACTCCAGTTTTTGAAAATATTTTCACCTTCACAAATAACAGGCTTTTTATTCTCTCTTTTTTTATTTATTTATTTTTTATTTACTGTATTTCTCCTTCCTTTTATTCATTGCTTTCCATTTTTTTTTTTAAATCCTTTAATTTTTTTTTCATTGTACTATTTCCTGTTTTTTAATCTCGGCCTTTACCTTCATCTCATAACGTGATCAGTAATTTTTTAGGAAATTATTGCATGAGAAAGTCTTAAACTCAAATGTAGCATCCCAAAGAAAACAGAGGTGTTCCCAGAGAAACCAAGGACATGGTTTTAGACTGTTTAGACTCAAGAAAATGAACACTGAATCAGTGGCTCTGTACATTTGGGAAACTGTTCTTCCAAACTAAGGAACATACTTCAGGTAGAGATGTGAAAAAAAAAAAAAAAAAAAAAAAAAAAAGCAAACCCAACAAATAACCTTCCAAATCTGAATGTGCCATAAACATATGAAGCAGAATGGAATCAGCCTTCAGGAAGGATGTTTAACACCTCTGCTCTTCATATAATCTTGTCTCTCCTCAATTCAGGAAAACTGCAAAAAGCTCACTGTCAATCTCATAGGACTTTTATACAATTGCGTTCAACCAATCATTTTGCAGAAATGGTCTTCACAACAGCTGGGTGCTGTAGACACACAACTATTCCTTGTTTTACAACTGGGAAATTAAGTCATGGTGAAACTAAATGGCTTGGCCAGAAGTCATTCAGTGAAAACAGTGGCAGAGCCAAGTGGTCTCAACTCAGTCTCTATCATGGATCAATAGATTATATTTTCCTTCTCTCTGTCATTCTTCAAGGGCATTCTAAATATGTTGAATTTTGTTTTGACACTTTTGAAATATGACTTTTTTTTTTTAAACTGAGTTCTTATATATTCCATTTGTACCATCTGCAGAAATTCTCAGAGCTGCAGTTTAACTTGGCTTTTGTTGTATTGCACTAAAATAGAGAAGATTTAATGAAACTCATATTCCATCCCATTCATACTGAAGAATGAATCTTTACAGTGCAACAATTAATATCGATTGTATTACTTGAAAATGTAAGAGACTGCACGTATATATTTTCTGTGAATTGGTGTTCTAGCAAGAGCCTCTATTTATTAAAGCTATTGAATATGATCAAAGAAGTGAATCTTTAAAGTAAATAGTTCAATGTATAAAATTAAATATCAAGATTCATTCTTTTTAGAGGAGCGGTACATCTATCTGTAAGGCAGAAAGTGGAGAGAAATCTGCATTAAGAATTGCTCACAGTTAAATGGACACTTTGGAATACAGCAGAGGCGATTTAATTCTCTGCTAATCACATGTGTATGGGCAAATTATAGTCACTCTGCTTCTCAGTTAGCCATATTCAAGTAATGTTTCATGGGACATCTCTAACCCATAGAGGACAGTGTCAATTTACTCAAAACAATTGTGGTAAAGTTATAGATGCTTCCATTCTCAAACTGGGGAGGTTGCTTCTGTTTCCTGGAATATGGTTGGAAAAAAAAGGGAAGACTCACTGTGAGGGATGCACTGGATCAGGTCTGAGGAGGTAGTTCCAGGAAGATGGTAGACAGTGCACAAGCATGTGTGGAGGGACCTACATGTGTATCTACAATCTACAGTTGGCTGAATATGAGCCAGCAGTGTGCCCAGGTGACCAAGAAGGCCAATGGCATCCTGGCTTGTATCAGGAATGCTATGGTGAGCAGGACTAGAGAAGTCATCCTGCCCCTGTACTCAGCTCTGGTGAGGCCTCACCTTGAGTACTGTGTTCAGCTTTGGGCACCTCAGTACAGAAGGGACATGGAGGTGCTGGAGCAGGTGCAAAGAAGGGTAGCAAGGCCTGTGAAGGGCTTGGAGAATATGGCCTATGAGGAGAGACTGAAAGAGCTGGTGCTGTTTAGTCTGAGGAAGAGGAGGCTGAGGGGAGACTTTATTGCTGTCTTCAAATACCTGAAAGGTGACTGCAGCAAGAGGGGGGTTGGTCTCTTCTCGCTGGTGACAGGTGACAGGATGAGGGGAAATGGCCTCAAATTGCACCAAGGTAAGTTTAGGTTGGATGTTAGGAAACACTTCTTTACAGAAAGGGTTGTGAAACACTAGAACAGGCTCCCCACAGAGGTGATTGAGTCACTATCGTGGGATGCGTTTAAAAACCGTTTGGATGTGGTGCTCAGGGACATGATTTAGCAGGAGGTTGTTAGAGTAGTACGGTTAGGTCATGGTTAGACTCGATCTTTAAAGTCTTTCAACCTGAGTGATTCTATGATTCTATGTTTAAGCCTGTCACAGAATCACAGAATCACAGAATCACCTGGGTTGGAAGGGACCTCAAGGATCATGTAGTTCCAACCCCCCTGCCTAGCAGGGCCACCAAACACACACATTCAGATCAGGTTGCCCAGGACCCCGTCCAACCTGGCCTTGAACACGTCCAAGGACGGGGCATCCACAACCTCCCTGGGCAGCCCGTTCCAGGGCCTAACCACTCTCCTTGTAAAGAAACTGTCACTATCACTCCTTCCTTTTGACACCATCCTCCTTCTATCTACATTGTGAACTGCACTTTCAAGAAAGAAGAATTGACTTTGGGCCTGGAATCTGGTGCACAATCCCTGAAATGAAGTGTACTTCAGGGACCTCTATAGGGTCCCTCAGAAATAGATGGAGTCCTACAGAAATGCTAACTGCCAGGATTCTGTGACATAGGTGTACATATGATTAAGTTATTTTTCCCTTTCCCTTTCCCTTTTGCTTTATTCACTAACTACCCAGAGGTAGTTCAGGATCAGAAGTGTTCAAGATCCTGTGATTTAATACCAACATGTTTTCATATAATACATTTACGAAATAAAGACAAGCAAAACGTTTGAATTGTGCTTAAGGGAAGCCATACTAAATGTTCTACGAATCTACACAAGATTGATCAATACGACCTCATAGCCAATCACTGCATTTTTTTTTCTCTCATTAGAAGAAGAGCCAGCTTGATGTGAATAATATAGTCCTACAGTGTGGTTATTCTAAATGTCTTAGCAACCTTTAACATTAATGAAGTTAGTCACTGCCTACTTCAAAGCATACTGGGACAAGACTTTTATACTCTTTTAGAAAATATCTTTGGGCAGAGCTGAGCTGATGGAGGTGTCCAAACATAGAATTACAGAATCATAGAATCATAGAATCATCAATCATAGAGCCCTTAGAGTTGGAAGAAACCTTTTAAGGTCATCTGGTTCAATTCCCCCTACAATGAACAGGGACATCCACAGCTAGATCAGGTTGCCCAGAGCCTGATCCAGCCTGGCCTTGAAAGCATTTGGGGGCAAGGCATCCACCACATCTCTGGGTGAAACATCTCAGAGGACATTCAGCAAAGATCAGTAGAAAACAGACACCAATTAATCAACAGCTTCAATAGAATCATAGAATCATAGAATGATAGAATCATAGAATGAATTGGGTTGAAAAGGGCCATAATGATCATCTAGTTTCAATGCCCTTGCTGTGTGCATGGTCGCTGAATACTAGACCAGGCTGCCCAGAGCCACATCCAGCCTGACCTTGAATGCATTCAGGGATGGGACATCCACAACCTCCTTGGGCAACCTGTTCCAATGAACGGTTTATAAAAAAGATGGAAACCAAATTTTTCCACAATATGACTGTGATAGGGCCAGGGGAAATATTTTTCAGTGAGAAAATAGGAGATTTAGTTTAGATTTTAATAGGAAATTCTTTATGCAGAGGATGGTGAAGCACTGGCACTGTCTTCCCAGAGTAGGTGTGGATGCCCCATCCCTGAATGTGCTCAAGGCCAGGTTGGATGGAGCCTCAAAAAGACTGAGCTGGTGGTTGGCAATCAGCCCATGGCAGGAGGTTAGAAGTGGATGGGTTGGCTTAAAGGTTTCTTCCAGTCCAAGTCATTCTACGGTTCTATGATTCTACAATTACCTTTCTGCTGACAATGTTATAGAGTGTTGGCCAAGGGTCACGCACTAAACCTGGAATGCTGAAGTTTCAGAGCAATGACAGGCACAAAAACAACCCATTTCTCTGTAAATTGAGTAATAAAGGGTTAGGAGACAGGTTTAAAAGAAGACAGGGTGGGAGTGGCTTTCCTCCCAACAACTCAGATTTCATAGGTCAGAGCCAAGAGAAGCAAGAGGTTTCTGGCCATGCTGCATTTAGATCAAAGACTCCGTTATAGCTTATATATGATTAATGAAAGATGAACAGCATTCCACAGATTAACAAATTTAATTCCTGAGAGTGGAACAGCTATCTCTGTGGGCAGACTGACCCTTAATCTCTAACTTGGTTCCTGACCATGCCACTCTCATGTTTCCTCTCTCTGCCTCTACTGCCATCTTCATGCCAGCAACTGAAAAGATGACATTGAGTAGATAGGTTCAGTACAGGATGATAAAAACAATGTGAAAGGATGGAGATTGGGAGCTTATCAGCCAAACAGGACACAGGATATAAAATGTAATCAAGTTAAGGCTCTTATCAAAATGTCTCCTGGGAGTATTTTTTTCCTCTTAAAAAAAAATAAATAAAATTATCTGTCATTGCTCAGGAAAAAATATAGGATTCTTTTAAAGCAATTTTATCTGATATACTCTGAATGTGGAGGTGTATGTTTCCTGAAGAATGCACATACTTTGTAATTTGAGGTGTTTTAAGTTAAGGGAGTCAAGTTATCGCGTACAAAAGAGTGTATTTAAAAGAAGAACACAGCCATGACATTTTCTGTCTTATTTTAAAAGTGAATGGAAATGTATTGAGAAAAAACCCCACACACTGCAATATGTTAAGATCTTAAACAATTAACAAAATATTTAGACAAATTGCATATAATTATATGCTAAAACAAAATAGCTGCCTGTAAGTTCCTCCCTACGAGGATTCTGTAGAGCTTTGTTTGCAAAAGTGCTTCTCTGAAAAGGTTTTAAAATCTTTCAGAGAATCCTGTAATCTGATTATAGCAACCGACTCTTCAAGTGGGATATTTTTGGATTTCTGTTCCTGCTGCATTCAGTTTTCAGGAATAATAATTTTCAGTTTACAAGTCCATTCTTGTATGGATCTAATCTCTTCCCTATTGCTAAAAATCTGCATTTCCTCCTCTACAGAACATCACTCCTCTCATTTAAACAGTCTCTGATTCATCTTATTATTATTATTTTTTAATCCAGTGGAAATGTGGCTTTTTTGCATTAGTTACCTATTATTGTTGTTTATTTGATGAAAAAGGTATTGGGCACATGAGTGACTTTATGACAAAAAGAAATAACCTCTTAAGTGGAGAAATAATGTAAAAGTACTAAAAGAGTGAAAATACAGTAATGAATTACCAGTAAAGGGAAAATATTACAATAAGGCCAAAGAGATATTTCCAACAGTAAGGCCTTGATTCTGCCCTGATTTCTTCACGGCATTTGACATATCTTGCTTGAGGGAGTGTTGAAGGCAAAGTAGGCTTTATGCCACATTTCTACTCCAGCAATGAGTTTGGTTGCCAGCATAAACCGGAGCAGCCCTAAAGCTGCTCCTGTTTACACGTAGCTTTCTATGCCTAGATTGCAGGCTCTTTTGTGTTTTAACTTCTGTGCTAGCCAAGAGGCCACTCTGTGTTGGAAATCCATCAATGTAACAAATTAAGTCATGCTTTTGGTATCTTTAGATGAATATTTTGGTCAGAGACATCTCTTCTAGATACCAGAAGACCATCTTGTTAGGAAAGGATGGAACTCCAGCTCTTCCAGAACAGAAGTTCACAAAAGGACTTCACACAACAGATACCACAACTCTTCTGGTGTTCATACCTCAGTTTCCATGCAGACACAATGAGAGTTTCGGTCAGGTTTGAATTTTGTAATAGGTGTTTCTTTAATATTCAGTCCCTTATGAATATTTAAAGGTAATAAATGTCAGATTAAATGTTTAACGATCCTGTTTACACTTAAAAGACCTTGAGAAGGATCAGGAAGAAACCAAGCTGTCTAAATTGGCCAGTCACTATGCTCAGAGAAACATCGCTCTCTACAACTCCCTGAATGAAATTTGTACAAGGTGGGGGTTGGCTGCTTCTCTCAGGTAACATCAATAGGATGAGAGGTGATGGGCCTTAAGTTGCATCAGGGGAGGTTCAGATTGGGTATTAGGAAAAAGTTCTTCTTTGAAAGAGTGATAATTCATTGTCATAGGCTTCCCAGGGAGGTGGTGGAGTCACTGTCCCTGGAGGTGTTCAAGAACCATGGAGATGAAGCACCGAGATACATGGTTAGTGGGCACGGTGGGGATGTGTTGATGGCTGGATTTGGTGACCTTGGTGGCCTTTTCCAACCTTAATGATTCTATGATTCTATGATTCTATCCCCCACAACTTCTGTTTCTCTGAAACAGGTACCCTGTGATAACAGTACTGGATGAGTTAGAAGACACAGGGCACTAATGCTTGCGCTGGGTGTAAGCATGCTCAGGTGCTTGCACTTGCAGCTAATTAAGATGTGGTGTACTTGTGCTATGTACAATCTCACTAGGGCTGGCTTATATGGACCCTGAAATAACACAGCAATGCTATCATCCTTCACTATTTTTTTTTCTTATTTATTCTTTCTGTTGCACAAACCCAATGTGTTGGGTTTTTTTGTTTGTTTGTTTTGTTTGTTTTTTGTGGTTTTTTTTTGTGTGTGTGTGTTTTTTTTTCTTTTTCTTAAATACAGCAAGGCTTATGCAGTGGATTTTAAATGACCTCAAAATGGTTAATAAGAGGAAAAATCATGCACTTAATCTACCCATTTTTATGATGTGTCATCAGGATCGACTTGGGTCCAGTCTGCAAAGAAGAAATCCTCCAATCTCCACTGGAAAGTGGAATGGTATACATGCACACAGACTCCAAGAAAAGGTATTGGTTTGAACAGCTGTCTAGCAGCTGCATTATTATACCCTCCCCTTTATATATATATATATATATATATATATATTAAAGAAAGTGAGAGTTCAGGCCTCATTACTGCAGACTGTGGAAACAATATCCATAATATCAACTATTAAAGAAGAGTGAAACAAAAAGTAAATTATGTACAATTGCAGCTACCTTCACCTTGGTGTGCTTTGATGAACTAGGGGAGTTTAATTCTGTACACATGAGTTTTACAGAGGTGAATAGGCTGGAGACAAACTTCAGAGCGACCTGTAAGTCTCTACAACACTAGGGGCTGCAGAAGAGAGCAAAGGTAGAGGCTAAAATCATGGTAAGAGAGTGCAGTGTTCCTCAATGTTCCTCAACCTCTTCACATTTTGTCCTTTCTCTACTCAGCTGTGCATTGGCTTAAGTTTTTGTCTTGCATTCATTCAAAAGCAGGCGAAGCTTTTAACATTTAAAATGCTGTAGAAGCATTCTTTTGATTTTTTTTTTTTTTTTTGTGCCTTTTTTGATGGTTTGAACAAAGACAGGAAAATATGAACAAGCTTTCAACTCAAACCCTATTCACACACCCCAGTGTGGCATTTGCCTCTGGACTAATTGAGTTAGTCCTGCTTCATTAATTGAAGCTGAAGGCAAACAGAAGTCTCACGTCACTGACCTGAACCTCACTTATGCTGTCTGACAAGAATGCAGATATTTGTTTTATTATTATATTTTTCCTGTATTGCAACTTCATATATATGTGTTGAGGATTGAGAATGCTTGGAATTTGTCACACACACATTAAGGGTGTAGTTTCAAATTTTTCAAGCTCATTATACAAGTGAGATGTCTGGAGGACAGCAGTGCCATTCTCTCTGAGCTCTCTGGTCAGACTTTACTGGCAAAACAGCCTACCACTGTCTTTTTTTTCCTATTTTTCTAAATCTGAAGTAAGTGCAAGTTTTTCTTTGTGCCTACAGGAAACCTTTCATTGCCCTGTTTCCCAAACCAGGCAAATAGTCATCAGCTTATAATCGGGTGAATTAGTCACAGGAGAGAAAGCAAACTTTAAAATAATTGCTCTTTTTTCCTCCTGTATATCATCATCTTTTCTACAGCAAACAACCTGGCTCCAAATATTACTTTTCAAATCACACAAATACGAAACTCACCACATAGCAGATCCTGTAAGATCCTGCTGAAAAATCTGCTAAAATCACATTAGTTTCCAAGACCCATTCAAAAGGAAAAGATTGGCAAGGCATACTCTCACACTGTGCATCTTTTGGCTGGGAAGTGAGCCCCCCTGCAGCTCAGAGCTAAGGAAGCAGGAAATTTCACTCTTTAAATCACATGAAGTATACAGAAAGAGGGAGTGAGGCAGCACAGGGAAACTAGTGCTGATCAGAGGAACTACTAATGGAACAGAAGAGTTTGAAGATGTGTGATCTCTTCTCTGCTTTGACTGCAGACAAACTCTTAGATGAATTATGAAACACACGACTCTACCATGCCCCCCTGAAAGTTCAAGGAATCACACAGTTATGTACTCTTCCCAGTGTACTCTGTCAATCTGCTATTTTTTCTCCACCTACTTTACAGAAAGATATTTGATATATATTTCTTAGATAATTTGCACCTATTTTTATCGGTATTCCTCCAACGTGCTCTGGGCAATGATGTCTTTAAAATACTCCTTGAGTGGGCACATGTGTAGGGAGACCACTGGCTATTACTGTACTATAAATTCTACTTTGATATAACCATCACAGGTCTCAAGAGTCACAGAATCATAGCATCATAGCTCTGCCCTACTGACCACCTGCATGTGTAGGACTCATAGAATCACAGAATCATAGAATGGTGTGGATTGGAAGGGATCCTAAGGATCATTAAGTTCCAACCTCCCTGCCACAGATAGGGTCACCCACCAGCCTCCGGATCTGGTACTAGACTCCTCTTCTTGTGGAGCCAAGAATACCATTGGCCTTTCAAGCAGCAAGAGCACAGTGCTGGCTCAAGTTCAGTTTTTCACAGACAAGGACCCCCAGGTCCTTCTCCGCAGGGCTACTCTGAAGGAATTCTTCTCCCAGTTTGCATATGTATCTGGGATTACTCCGACCCAAGTGCAAAACCTCTCACTTTGCTATGTTTAACCTCATTAGGTTCACAAGAGCCCACCTTTCGAGTTTGTTGAGATCTCTCTGGATTGGATCCCTGACTTCTAATGTGTTAGCAGCACCACTCAGCTTGGTGTCATTGGCAAACTTGCAGAGGGTGCACTCAAGCCCACTCATCTTACTCTTCGCCTTTGCAAGTTGCTTGCATGTGAGCTAGTTTTCATCCTCTGCTCCCTACAGTCACAAGAAAGAAAGTCCTTCTAAGAAATGATTCATGTGGCTGGTTTCAAATACCTACTTTATGGTGAGATAATTAGACCTTAGAAAAGCCTCATTATTTCCACTGAGGGGAAAGGGAATCTTGAGCACTACTAGAGTTACAGAAAGAGCTTCTGGCTCAGGTATTTCCTATAGATTACTGGTGGATGGAAGAACAGCTAAGTCCTCACCTTGCTTGTTTGTTATTGCCTCACCATCTCTCATCTATCTCTGTTAATAGGCCAAATGGTGTTTTGGTAAAACTCAAGTGAATTTTGCAAAATAGTGCATCCTTTCTCATATACTCTCAGCCTTGCTTCTATTCATGACAACTGCAACAAGACAGGAACTGCATGAAGATCTTCAAAAACACTCAAATTTTTGTGCTTCTGCAGTTCCAGAAGATCTTGTAAGGCAGGCAAGAATAACTCATAGAGATGTAGACATATCGGAGTACATCCAGAGGACCACAAAAATGAATCAAGGGATGGAACACTTGAACCTGTGTGTACAGGCTGAGAGAGCTGGGGCTGTTTAGCCTGGAGAAGAAAAGGCTCCAGGGAGTCCTGATAGCAGCCTTGCAGTATCTAATGGGGGTTGTATGGAAGAGGACAGACTGTTATTATAGTCTGTTGTGATAAGACAAGGGTAAATGGTTTCCAATGAAAAGAAAGGAGTTTTAGACTGGGTCAAGTCAAAAGTTTTTTACAGTAAAGATGGTGAAGCACTGGCAGAGGCTGCTCAGAGAGATGCAGGGTGCCCCATCCCTGGAGACACTCAAGTCTGGATAGCACTTGATTCTTTTGTGTAGTTGGGGAGCAAGGGCTGAGGGATGGTTCAAACTTGTCTTCAGAAATGCTCTGTTTCAGAGGTGTAGGTATCTTAGGGCTTCCTACCTTGTATTTTCCTATGGGCTAGCTCACAAATAGACAATCTGTTCCTCAGATAACTTCTGAAGGGATAGATGATATGGCTATCCATCTATCTATCTGTCTGTCTCTTTGTCTATCCATACCTCTTTTCTTCAGTCCAGGCTCTCCTCTTGGGCTCATTTTTCACTATTCGTCATAACCTCAATTAAGGCCTACAGTAATTAGCCACAAGTGCAAAGAGAGCAGCAGCTTCACACTTCCTACTGCAAAGATGAAAGTGATAAATTCGGTTTCCAGGTCTCTGCATCATGCTTTTTAAGCTCTTTATCAGAGCAGTACTTCATCAGTGCTGGTCCCTTTGCTACTGTCAGTTATTTCAAGAAGGCTATGAAATTAATGAGGCTAATTTTTTTTTTATTTCTTTGGTTTTCTTTGTTTGTTTGATTTTTAAAAAGGTCTAATTTGTTTAGAGGTTCTTTACAGCCCACAAAGCTCCCATTACACAATTCCCATTATATACTCAGAAAGTCCATGGCCTTCTTATGAACAAGAATAATTTGGGAAGCAGATATATGCCATCGACCTCCCCTCTGAGGAAACTAAATGGAAAATCTAAATGATGTTGTTTCAGGAAGCACTTCTATGTAGAAATCTTAAAATATGAATTAACTGGCTAGGTTCACATAAGTTTTAGGGTGGCTAAAAATATTCAAAGATGTGACTTTTTGTCTTTATTCCTGCCATTATTGATGGATCATGATATAACTTTGAATCTTTAATTATTCTGTGGAATTAGACATTCTCGCCTCCATCTTATGTACATACATCAGATTTCTTTGCAGATACATATAATTTCATCTTTTTATGCATATGAAGTAATAGAACCTCAGGATATGAGTGTCACTAACATACAAATTCCCAAGACAATACACTCAGTGTTATTGCTGAATACTTCACATTTATTTTTCCAAAACTCCTTTGCTTTTAGGTTTTTTATTCATACTGTAACTTAAGCATAAGGAGAATTTTCAGCAGACAGGCCTGCATGGGTTACAGAGAGCTTGGGTTGCCTGTTCTATTGTAGATTATTGATGCAAAGAGAATAGTGTGAAGTAGAAAGGATTTTCCTTACCTGTTTACCTATCTGTAGGATTTGTGGCCGGTTTTATTTTGAAAGACTGTTATCTTGACGTCTCTTTATAGTATTGCAGTTGTCCTCTGTGTCATAGAATCCCCGAGAAAAACTTGTCTCAAAATCACTAAAGTTAATTTTTCATCAGAAAGAAGGAAGACGTTTTCAGAAGAAGAAAGTTTTCATTTGTGCATTCACTGGATGCAATAAAGTCCCTACTGTCCACCCAGGGGAGCTTATATAGGATGACCTCAATTCTGTGCAAGGTATAAACTGCACAGCAAATTCACTGACTTGAACACAGAACGATGTGGTCATGAAATTTTCCCAGTGGTAGGAAGACTCTTGTGAAAGCTGCCTTCTTTTTCTCAGGCCAAAAGTAAGGAAACCACATCACCACAAGCTCAGCTAATGCTACAGTCCGTCCCAGGACATCATGAAAGAGAAACGTGCTGGAAAGCTGACAGGATTCCAGACTCACCAAAGAAACCAGGAATGAGTTATTATAAGACAGCACATCTCCTGCTTGTCATTCAGGCAGCCTGCCAATGCAGCCAAGTTCCTGGATACAATGAAGGCTTTTAATTTTTCCTTTTTCCTAAGCACAAAAGCAGATTCTATATTCTAGGAGACTTACACTAAACAAGCCACCACTACTCCTGCTTACAATTATCATACAATTGCATATACACAGAAACCTGCTAATTTTCCAGAAATGAGAATTATTCCATGTATCAGGCATCCTGTCTCACTCACCTTGTATTTTCTTTTTCTTTGTGCAGAAAAGTGTCTATGATTCTTGAAAAATATAGCAGTTTACTATGGAGAATCACTACATGATTAAAGTCACAAAAATACAAAGCAAACAACTGTTCCTTTCACTTCAGTGCACAATTAAGAATATCCTAGTACACAAAACACAATGAACTTGTAGTAGTTCATCAAATTCAACATAGGAACCCAACAGGAATCAATTAAGAAGTAAAGGAAGACCTCCACTAACTATGAACATGACAACGGGGTCCTGTTTCATCAGGTTTTGTTATCTTGTTTAGCTTGAGCAGTATATCCTGCTGGAGACAAAGAACATATTGCTACCTGAAGTCATAGAATCATAGATCCTGAGTTAGAAGGGATCCATAAGGATCATTGAGTCCAGCTCCTGACTACGTACAAGACCACCTAAAAATCAGACCCTATTTCAAAGAGCACTGTCCAGATGCTGTTCTTGTCAGAACAAGCTCAATGCCATGACCACTTCCCTGGGGAGGCTGTTCAAGTGCCCAGCTCCCCTTTCAGTGCAGAACCGTTTGCTGATGTCCAACCTATACCTCCCCTGAGCCTGTTCCTCCAGCAAGAAGAATTCCTTGCACATAGTGGACCCTCCAGGATATGTTCTTTGATTGATGTGCCAGTAAAGCATGCAGTAAACTTTCATCTGCCCCAGCGCTTAGACTCCACTGACCTCAGCTGATATTTTCCAAACTATCATTTTGTTCAAGTTTCACATTTTAACATTCTTAAGTGCAAGATGCAAGTACAGTTCTAAGAGTAGGATTATTGTGCAGGCACATCAACATGGTAAACGCTGGACTGACCAGACCTGTTCTGAATATACAACTTTCCCTCCAAATCAGGCTTACCATGGTAGTAAAGAATGGAGCTCTATAAGGAAAATCTAAAGAAAAATTTAGTCATGAAGGTGCATGTAACTGCACTTGAACAGTAGTCAAATAAATTCCTATTTTATTTTCTTTTACATACTTTTTATGTAAGAGGAAAAAAAAAAGGCAAAGAGGAATAGAAAAAATTGAAGAAGGACAGCAAGAAATCCTATTGAAAAGCACTATTTCTATATTCAGAAATATGCAGAAGAATGTAAAAATAATAGGAGATGCTGTTTTTTTTTTAAAAATCTTTCTGACCAAGATATTTTTGTTTTATCTTCACCAGTTTGAGCTGATTGCCAGTCTGGGATACAGCCAGAAATTTATTTTTCTTCTCTTGTGCCTAGTAAACACTTGCATATTTAGTTAAAATGCAAATATTGTTAAGAACATTTTACCAGATGCTTCCCTGGGTTCAAAACACGATTACTGTTAGAGCTTGGATTTGGATATTTTATTCTACTTATGATAATTTAGACAACTTACATGTTAATGCTTAAATGCTCACAAATTCGCAATTTCTATGCTCTAGGTCATGTGCAACTCAAGACTTAATGTCCAGGAAATAGTGACTATAAATATAAATGTATTAAATGATTAAACAAAGAGAACCTTAATGAGAACAGTGTAAACGTCAGTTTGAAATAATATAGAAGATTCAGTCTTCTGTTATTTGTGATTTTATGTCCTTAAATGAAAGAAGATGCCTGCAGAGACAATAAAAATTGCACATTTTCTAACAAATTTAAGGAACTCTGACTAAAACTAAAATTTCCGTGTCACTCTCACTGGCCTTTTTCACTACTCTGAACACAAGGCATTGCTCTGAAGAATATTTATGCTGAAGTGAGATTATCTGCAGTTCCAACGAAACTTCTTCATACTTCATCGAGGGAGGAGAAGGGAACTACAAAGATGTCACTGTCACTAATTATCTTTCTCTCTACATTATATTTTTATGCTCATTTTTTTTAAGGGTTGGTGGGGGTGACAGCCAATTCAGTGGTTGAGTTGCTGAGATCTGATATGTCTATCAATGTGCTTTCACATCAGCTGGGGATCAAAACAACAACAAGGCTGCAATTTTAAACTAGAGAACAAACAATTCCGTAAGTGTAGCAGGATGAGACATCAATCCTTCCCCACGAGCTGCATGAGCAAATAAACCTCCGAAGTAAGGTAGTTGTCTCATCCTACAAATGTGAAGGTTATATGATAGAGAAATCAAGTGATCTGATAAAAAATCTGACTAAGAAGAGGAGAAATACTTCTTATGCTATCACCCTTGCCACCGGAGCAATGCTTTTCTCATTCCTGTGAATGTGTTGTGGGAATTCAGTGACAATTCAATTGTTCTGATTCTTTTATGTTTTGAAGTACACCACCAGTTCAGAAGCAGACTAGACCATCATCCCTAAAGTTTAGGCTCATAACTGTATTTTCAAGTATGTATTTTCCACAATGTATCTAGTAAACATATGTGGAACAGTAATGACTCTTCTCTCTACCTCCTTCTCTTTTATACCCAACTCACACTTCCACGTTTCAACTTGGAAGATTGTCATATGTATTTCTGTAATGCCCATGAGCTCTGGTCAGTTTGTAAGATCAGGCCGGTTTAATTATTACAGTTTTATTTTCATAGGACCATAGAATCAAAGAATCATAGAAACAAAGAATCGCAGAACGGCTTAGATAGGAAAGGACCTGAAAAATCATCCAATTTCAACTCCTCTGCTGTGGGCTGGTTGTTCCCCACCAGCTCAGGATGCCTAGGGCCTCATCCAGCCTGGCCATGAGCACCTCTGGGGATGGGGCACCCACAGGTCTCCATGCATTCTGTGCCATGCCTCACCATTTTGTGATTATCTTTCTTCAAGGAGCTATCCTGATAACATTAATATTTTTCTATGCTCTTCTACAAATTATTCTTATATTGGCGTTACAAAATCTGAAATGGTGTTTTAAAGATGAGCATAGTATGCCCTGCACCAATACTTTAGATTCATCATAGGCTTTTTCTTTGCTTAAAATAGTAAGATCAAAATAAGATTAATTTTCAATTCCTATTACCGATTTGATTCTGGAACCACTAAATTAAAAACAATATCGTGTCACTCAGATGTCAGCAACAATGACCTTCTGAAACTGGAGTCCCTGATATTAATAATCTACAGCTGTGCTTCCACTGGGCACTTCCATCCTGGTCCAGCAGGATCCCAGAGGGCATGTCTATGCTTCAGCTGCTCAGGCACCATTAGATTTATTGTCATAACCAGGAGCAGGTGCTCTGCAATGAATAAACATTGCTGTGGCTCTGTCACTTTCTGATTGCATCATTTAACAGATGGACATACAAATCTGGGTTGGCATCCTCTACTGCATCATTTCCCCCTTCTATTCCCAAAGAGAAAAGAGTTTTTCTTGATCTATGCCAATGGATGTGTAAGGGCAGAATCAGACCCAAAACTTAAGGAAACACAAGTGCACACAAAGATAATGACTTGCACAGCTCTGGAAAATATCAACTTAGATTGTTTTAAATACAAATAAACTCAAGCAAGCTCAAGCAATTAGCTTGGCACAACTCTGAAATGTGTTTAATGGCTGAGTGATCAAAAGGTTTTCCATCAACTTTAGCTGAATCAAACTGGCAAGTAAATCTTTCCTTACATATAATTTTCCAAAGTTTGAAGTGACAAATTGGACTGAACTCAATTAAAGCAGCAGGTTCTATGCATTTAATTGCAAGCAGTGTCTAAGATTGTGAAGAAATCCAACTCAGAATGAAAACACAGATGTGGCTGTGGCATAGCTCTGTTAAACACAAAGAGGCAAAACCAAGTTCAATCAAGAAAAAGTTACAGGCAATGTACGATGATGTATTTTG
Organism: Centrocercus urophasianus; assembly: GCF_019232065.1. Classification (NCBI taxonomy): domain Eukaryota; kingdom Metazoa; phylum Chordata; class Aves; order Galliformes; family Phasianidae; genus Centrocercus; species Centrocercus urophasianus. The sequence goes on from NW_024885355.1 coordinate 2,213,327, forward strand.
CCATACTTCTGGAGCATTGGCTGTAGGCAAGTACTAAAATCTGAAATTGGGAAATGTTCACTTATCTACACCATTGAGTTCAAAAACTGATATGGAAAAGTAAGCAAATATTTGTAAAGCAATTTGACTGTGGGAAGAGCATGAGTATACTAATGGTATTTCCAATTACTGTGCACTGACACTTATTTCAGTGAATTAATTCTATCATCAGTTAGAATATATTAAAGGAAAAAGTTTGTGCTAAAAACGGTAATTAAAGAATGACTTTGTAATAAGACACTCAGTCATTATGGGGGAAGTGCTTAGGGGGTAAATTTAGTACTTAGTTCTTTAATGCACACACATGGCTCCCATTGATATTAATGGGTGCCATGCACACTTTCAAGGGCAGATTTCAACCTACACTTGGGAAAGCGAAACTAAAAAGGAAGCAAATACATCAGATGAAGTTATTCTTAAAATTGACCCAGGCAAACAAGACATGTGCTAGCATTTTAAGTCCCGCACTCAGTGAAAATTAAAGTTGTTAAATAAGCAATGGAATCAATTTTAAGCAATTGCCATGTGTATTTATAGAAACAGCACCTCCATCAAATATCTAAACAACTAAAAAGGGAACCTATTACTGTTTAATTTCGGTCCTTGGGAGAAGATGATTTCCATAGTAAGGAAAGTGTGAGAATCATTTTAAAAGCTCAGCAGGGAATTTCTGCACAGTCTATGAGTTCTGTTTGAAATTGGTTTTTTTTTTGTATGTATCTGTGTCAGACTGCAGACATTATTTTAGATGTGGGATTTTTTTGTCCTTTCACATCGTGGTTGGGGGTGAACTGTACGGATTGTCGTGAAAGGACTAACCCATCAAAAAACCTAGAAAGACCTAAAAAACCCCAAACCTGACGTGGTTAATCAAGAAAGGTGAAGAAGAAAAAAAAGTATTTGAACTGAAAAGATATCCTTCAGAAAGCTGAATGAAATCCTCCGAAAAAGGGAAATAAAAAAGAACTAGTTAAATATAAAAGCATAATGCAACAGGGCAAAGGGAGAATAAATCATTTCTAAGAACATATTTCCGGAACTATAAAAATGAAAACTTTTTTTCCCAGCACAAGAATAAAGAGGTCTGCTAGAGAGTTTGTAGGACTAAGAGATGAGCAAGAAATAAAAAAAAAATCATACAAAGAAGACAGGACTTTAGAAAAAACAGAAGAATTCATCCCTATGATCAATGTTTACAGATTTAGGTTAGATTCTCACACAAATTGCCATATGAAGGGATGGACTGGAAGAACTGTTTCAAATTGGAGAATGAGTAGAAGAGTTTCAAGAGTCATTCAATAAGATCAGCAGTATCAAATCACCAAGAACAGATGGTATTCACCCAAGAGTTCCTGAGGAACTCAAGTATGAAATTGATAAATTATTAATTATGCTGAGTAATCTTTTGCCTATAACAGAGTGCCCACTAAAAGAATGGGATGCAAATGTGGAAAAAAAGTAAAAATAAAAAAATGCAATAAATAATTATAATAAATGCATGGAGAAGTGGCAGATAGTGGAAAACACTAAACTTTTCTTTTTTTTAATGAGGAATTGTGCTTCCAAAGTCTATTAGTGTTATTGTTGGTTACAAAGGATTTTCTTACATTTTCCTAATTATATTTTGCCTCCTGGAAACTAAGTTAATAATGCTAGAGGTCAGAGAGAGAAGAATTATCTGCTGCTGAAGAGGACGTATGTTTATATCATAGAGGATATAAGAGACTCTCCACTGTAGGCAGGGAGAAGCAGGCATGACAGTATTTGTGAGATCCAAAGGAGACCCTGTGGAAACTTTCAAGGAGACCTTGTGGAAACTTGCCTGAGAGGGACAAAGGCAGTGGACCTCGTAAGACGTCTAGACAATTTATGTGCTGGTAGAGACGAGGAGCCTGCAGTTTTTTCTTGTACAAGTATATATAATGAAGGCACATAATGATACCCAGTACTGTTAATATGAGATTAGTTATATTTTTAAATGTCTTTAACGAAGTAACTTGATGAGTGACAGATGATAGTGCATAAAAAAGCACACAAAATCATGGCTTTTCTTTTCCCCTATGGTTACCTGCAATTGACATGTGAGGGAAACTGAGAGGTGTGCCCCTAGTGTCAGTTCATGGACTTGAAATCATAAATCGTTTCTTCTAGTCTCATTTTAACCATGCTGCTGCAACCTCCCATAGTAACAGTAGCAGTAGCAGTAACAGGCTACCCAGGAGGTAAAGAAAATATTTTATTTCCATTATATCATTTTCTACATGCCCCGATTCAGTGTTCACCAGTTCCTGTATTGCAGGTGTAATGGCACTTCCAAATTCATCTTACCTCCTGTCTTCATGACTCTGCAAAGATCTATCAGACATCCATTCATTCTTTCCAAAATGAAGGTCCCAAACCTTTTAGTCTCTCTTTAAGAACACTCACTTGATCTCCTTGACTATTTCAGTTGCACTTTTCTGTCTTTCTTCCACACTGGCTGTAACTTACTCGACACGGAGACATGAGACTTGAACATAGTGTTCACAATGTGGGCGCACATCAGCTTTATAAAACAGCAAAATGTTGCTCCTGTCCTCTTTTTTGTGCCTCTCCCGATGATACAGAAAATTTTATTGGCTTTTTGGGTTGTCAGTTGATGTTAAACTGATTATTTCAGAAAAACATCAATAGTGACTTCAAGATCTGTTTTTTATAACTTTTTTTTTTCTTTTTTTTTTTTTTTCTGAGTTCAGCAGCATGTCAGCATGGTTCAGATTATTTTCACTGGATTCATTCACTGCCTTCTATTTTTCTAGATGGAAATTTGGGTGACAACTTTTGGCCCCTTTGCTCGGTTTGGAGTTCTGTATCTTCTGCATTTCCTTATTACAGCTGCAGTATTTGGCTATCTAAAAGAGCTTAACAACATTTTTAAGAATAAAGATTTCACTGATCTGTGCTTTCTCAAGGGCACTGGTGACAACATAAAATAAAAACTGATGCTCCAACAATCCTGGGGGCATCCTAATGCTGACTCTTCTCCATTCTGAAAAGCAGCTATTAACCCTTTGCTTCCTATCCTTTACATGGCTTTCAGAAAATCTTCTATTCCCATAGCAACTTACATTCTTTAATAATGTTTGACACAAAGACTTGCCAGAAGCTTTTCAAAGTGTGAATATATTATGACCACTTTATCCTTTTTATTCACGTGCCTATAAATTCAATGTAAAACTCGAGCACACAATGAGATAGGATTTTCCTAAACAATAGCCAAGATAACTCCTTCCCAACCAGTGATGCTTATCTATACACACAGAGATTATATTATTTGCTACAAATTAGTGTCTTACTAGGGATGGCAGCAGACTTATCAGTCTGTGCTTCCTAGTATCTTCTGTAGAGATCTTTTTGTACATGCATGTTATGCCTGCAACTCTGCAATGATCTCCCATGGTAGTTCCTTGTAAGTAGAAGTGGTGTACTTTGGTCATTAGCTCATTTTGAATCCTTTCAGGATTCTCAGTTGAATGCAATACAGCTTTGGTACTTATTAATGTCCATGTTCTCTAATTAGTGTATTCTTTGCCTTCATATCTACATCAGACTGATCATTCCTGTCTGACCTGTAAGCACCAATGAATGCATTGGATTTGAAAATATTCCAAGCACTTTCAGTTCTAAAAACTTTGCTGTGGCTTTATCATCACTGAATGCTCCTTTGTCACCAAATATTCATTACTGACTGAGCAATACTCAGTGATCCTTATGGATCCCTTCCAATTTTGTATATTCTATGATTGTGCGAAGCATCATGTGGGAGAATAAACTTGTGAAGAAATAAAGTTCTGAATTTCCATGCACAGCAGGTAGCTCTGAGGTGGTAATGTCTAACAAGCATTTCAGAGTTGTAAATAGCTTGTATTAGGCAAATATCAACTTACTGCTCAGTAGCATTTGGAAGGAAAATTCAATGTTAATATAATTAAGATTGGAACAGATATTTTAATGGGATGGATTATGATGAACCCATAAAGCCCCCACATCTCAAATATTTTATATACCTCTTGTTCTCCTAAAGGAAAAATATGATATGAAAAAAGAGGGAAAATTGCAAAAATAGTGAGCAGAATGATCTAATTACAAATCAGCATCTGTGTAAGGTGTAATTAAATAGGATAGAAAAGAGGCCATTGAGAGAGAGGAATGGTATAAAAACCTGTAAGAGCTAGAGTGCCATGAAAAAATATATGTATACCCATAATATTTAACTGTTCAAGATCTCAACTGAAATGTATACCTGAACTGCAGTCTTTTCTTAACCAGTAAGTCCATGGGGTGCAATCCTAACCCAAGAAGACCTATGGAGATTTGATGCCTCCCTTTCCCTTATTGAGTCAGTGTATGTGTTTATTTCTTTATGTGGGTGACAAAGGGGCACTCTCACTGAGAAAAAAAGATAGATTAAATATGGGAGATAGAAAAAATAGGTGAAATAAAGGTGCAGCTATAATGCAGTCTAGAGAGCACTCAGGGAAAAACTAGACAAGAATATTCATCTCTTGTTTTTACATCTTGAGGAAACAAAAGAATTTATGATAAACTATTCAATCAGCTAGAATACAATACAGAAGAAATAACAGTTGCACTGATAGAATGGTAGGATTATTATTTGCTTATAGTAATTTGAGATGTTTTAGTAATTTTCCAAATATTCTACTGAAAATATAAGGATTTGGGATTTATTAGATACAAAATATAACTGCAGTTTCAAACTATTTTGGAAAAGAAGTATGACCATGAATGAAGGATAGAACATGACCTTTATTTTCTCTCCATTGGAGTAGATGAAAACTCCTTGATTATAAAGAGTGAAATGCTTTTTTACAACTTTATGACAACCAAACCAGTCCTAAATCTGAAGTAGTTTGTTTATCAGTTATTTGGTGCACCTGTGAAATTTCCTTGTCAACAGTCTTTATGCTTTAAAAAAATGATACTAGATCTTGGTTGTGAATTTAGATATAGCTCATCTTGGAGGAAGATTATATTCAGAACTGAGGACACTTTACATCTGAATAAGAGTTTCCACATGGGGTTTTAAGATACTTGAACTACGATGCTCTAAGTTCACACCTCCAATTAATTTGAATTAATTTTCCTAAGTGTGTAGATGTCAGCTGGCTCCAGAACTCTAGATATAAACAACTTCACACTCTGGCAAAGCCTAGATGTAAACTTGACAGCTTGACTGCATTTGTATTGATTGGAAGCCAGGACTTGAAGCAGACACAAAAAATTAATGTGTGAAATACCCTTAACCACTACTTTCGAATTCCAAGAAACAAGTTTTACCAAAAAGTGCTTGAGAAAGTCTGAACTGTATTACCACAGTTATCGTGTTTTAATAAGGTTTATCTAAACTCAGCCTCTGGAAACTTTGAAGTTTGCTGTCTCTTGATAAAACTTGTTTCATTCTGTATCTACATGTTCTGTGCTTAAATGGGCTTGGCATACTTCAGATCAGTTAACGCAGCATTAAACAGCTGTATATGGCACAAAAATGTCGAAGACAGCTTTAAAATGTAATGAAAATGCTCTGAATGGAGACGTGGAAAAAGATTCTTTTGCTGTTACATATTGGTACATGTATTACTGCACCGACTGATATCAGAGCTTTGATCTTACACATACCTAAAAATATCCAGCTTCAGTAGAGTGGTCAAACAATTCTTTTCCCTCAAAATGAACCCATGTGTTCTTTCAACACAAAAGCAAATTAGCTTTTACTACTCAAAATTAAGTGCTGCAGAGCAAGCCAAATATAGGTCATTCTTGGTAGGGCTGTGATCCTATTAGATAACATACAGTTAAGGAGGCTCAGGTCTGGGCAGCATCTGCAACAAAGACAGCCAGAGACTTGAATAAAGCAGTAATGTGGGAAGGAGAATGCAAATGGACCAAACAATGCAATCCAGAATTGAACTGAGGTAAAAGGCAAACACTCCGTTCAGAGACAGGGAGGACTGTCACAACAACTTGGTGTTTCAGACAGAATAACGCCATAATATTCGTCCAAAAAAAAGCTGTATTAGTCCTTGTGTCCCAGATAAATTCCAATCTGAGTAATGATATTCCACTGACCTACATTTACCTAGCAGTTTGAGCTGAATGAGGCTTTTCTTTCCATTCGTGTCTCTCTGGCTGTTCATTATTTCTGCATGTTGACAAACAGATGTTATGCTATTCCCAGGAGATGAGTGTGCACCACACGTACTGTTATGATAGTTGTACAACAAAACTCAGAAAAAATAGGGGCTGAACATGTGACTCTGCACCTTTCTTAGTCACAATGTCTGTTACGTTTGTGCAAAACGATGAGGTCAAATTCATTTAAGGGTCTCTGCACCCTGCTTGGACCCTGCATTAGAGGAATAATTCTATTTCAAACGCAAGATGTAAAATTTAAGAGGACAGTCCAAACAGTTTGTGTTGCTTGCTATAACTTATGTAAGAATTCATGCATGTTTCAATCTTAAAATAAAATAAAATAAAACAGAAGCAGGGAAACAATTTTGTTTCAAAACACAGTATTTTCATCAATATTTCCTGTACATGTGAACAAAGGCACAAAGATCTCCCAGTACCAACTCACTGTTACACTCTGTTACCTTTCAAGCCCAGCAGTTAGGGCTTGACATGACAGACCGTAACCCCCAATAGTCATTGCCTGTGAAAGTGGTTTGAAATGGGCAACAAAGTGATTGCCAAGACAAAGGAGAAGCGAGGTACATGCAGTGGCTGGAGAGCAATGAAGCATTACCAGGTAGGAATAAGTGAGAATATAAAAGAGAGTCAGGAAATGGGAGACAAGAAAGATGAAAAAGAGGGCATGGGGGTCTAATGAAAACTTAATGGACTTGTGCTTGTGAGTGCTGTTTCTCTGTCACAGCAATCCTTGGTGTGAAGCAGCAAGATCTTCCTGCTGTATATATCCGTTCTAGGGAAGGCATGTACTAAATAGGGAGAGACAAAGCTGCATTCAGTCACAGAAAGATCTCATTATTTAATTTCCCCTTTGTGGAAAATATCAGCTGAGGAGCTAACCTAACCTTTTGCTAGGCTGAGGTCAGAAGCCAGAGGTGATCTCTGGTGTTGCAGAGCACTGAGTGAAGGGATCTTGGATGGCTCAACAAAATGGCTCAGGAACTGTTACCTTTCTGTCAAGAGTTAAATGCCTTGTTCTGCTGGTTGTGGTGGTCCCAGGTGATTACTGCGAATTGGCTGCTGGAAGGCTGACATGAAATTAATTTGTCATTCTAAACCAACAGCGGGCCAATTGAATATCTCCCTCCCATGGTGAATGATGCAAGACATTAGAGGAAAAAAAAAAATTAAAGCAGTATGGAGCACCTGTCTGCACTGCAGAAACTATGCCTCTTGTGGGACACTTTCCTTGCCAAGGACTACATTTTCCATACTTACATACTTGGAAAGAGGCTTCAGTTTACACTGCTGCCATAGTTGAATCAGTTCTAAAAATATATGGGGGAAGAAGTGAGGTTCTTCCTCCCTTCATTATGTAAGGTAAAAAATAAATATGGAGGAGTAAGCTCAGTTCTCGGTTTTCGATCACCAGTCCTTTGGTTTAGCTGAGGGATGTTTTCACTTGGGCTGCACTCTGGAGTATGACCTGCCTGCTCCTATTGCACTGGTTTCTTCTAGGGAAATGAAATATTAGCCTATTTTCTTAACTTCTGTATTAAGAAGACAAGTTAATTTTTCACCCCTCTGGTGAATTATTGTATGATCAGTTTATATGAGAGATGTCCCAGGAGTGAGAAAATGAGTCATAACTCACAGGAGGTGAAGCTACAAGTGAGTAATGAAGAATATGAAGATCATTCTTCCTTCTCAGTGCCTGCACAGGCTTGTTCTACAATTAGGAGGGCAGGGGAATAGGTGCCATACATAGCCAAGCCAAGAGTCATCTCTATACTGTGATCTTTGGGAGTTTTGCAAAGTTGATTTTTATTGGAAATGAGCACTTGTGGCTATAAAATACATTAAAAGCCCTTCACTTCCCATCTAAGAGCTTCATTCAAGTACCAGACTATGGAGCAGATTGTGGAGAAGGTTCCTGAGGATGACAGTGACTCTGTCCAGAGCTCTGGTCCTTCACATTGCCTACAGTCTCATTAAAAAGTTTACTCTGCAAAATCAGCTTACAAGAGGAACACCATAAAAATACTCTAAGCTCTCATTTTGTTGCACTGTTGCAAAATAGCTCTTGCTACTTTTTAGTGCTTTATTTTTTTAGCAGCGATAATGATGTGCCAGCTTATGCACCAAGCATGGTCTCTCATGGAATGACTCAGTGTAAGTCTCATAAATCTGTATTTAGTAGAACAGGTTTCCCAGAGAGGTGGATGCCCCATCTCTGGAGGCACCCAAGATCAGGCTTCACAAAGCTCTGAGCACCTGATGGAGCTGTAGGTGCCCCTGTTCACAGCAGGGGAGTTGAACTAAATGACCTTTAAGGGCCCTTTCCAAATTTAAGTTATATGATTCTATAATTCTGTGATCATTTGAGGTGAATTTTGTCAGATGAAGTAGGAAGCCCTTGTGTGGACAGTAGCTCATGTGGCTGAGCAGAAACTAGTAGAAATCAAGGTGATCATGGCCAGACTGAATGGGGTCCTGGACAACCCAATCTAATGCCTAATGTATATGCCTTGAAGTATATGATTTTTGAGATCCCTTCCAACACAAACCATTCTGCATCCTGTTAAAGTCTCAGGAATTGTAAATACAAGGTGTATTCCCCTAGGTCCAGGTGCGTGCAGGTCTGGGGCCCAGTACGAGAAAGACAGGGAGCTATTGGAGAAGGTCTAGAGGAGAGTCACAAAGATGATCAAGGGGCTGGAGCACCTCCACTGTGAAGACAGCCTGAAGGAGCTGGGCTTGTTCAGCCTGGAGAATAGGCTGCGGGGTGACCTCATTGCAGCCTTTCAGTACCTAAAGGGAGCCTACAAACAGGAGGGGAACCAACTCTTTGGAAGGGTAAATAACTGCAGGACAAGGGGAAATGGTCTGAACTTGTAGGACGGAAGATTTAGGCTGGATGTCAGGGGAAGTTCTTTACAGAGGGAGTGGTGAGGTTCTGGAACAGCTGCCCAGAGAGGTTATGGATGCGCCATCCCTGGAGGTGTTCAAGGCCAGACTGGATGGGGCCCTGGGCAACCTGGTCTAGCATTAAATGTGGAGGTTGGTGGCCCTACCTGTGGCAAGGGAATTGGAGCTTGATGATCCTTGAGTTCCCTTCCAACCCAGGCCATTCTATGATTCTATGATTCTGTTTCTATGATTCTATAATGGTTCTGTGAGGTCACTAGGAATCACAGAAGTTTGCTTTCAGTGTAAAAAAAGAAAAGATGATCTTTTAAATTATATTGCCTTTTGTTGATATTTTCTTCTGACCAAGACAAAAGAACCTCAATAAACAGCCAGTAATATTTTTCTGTTGCCATGTTTGGGACCAAAAATCTGCACACTCTGAAATTCAGATGTCCCTAAAACCTTGGAGAATATTGCCTCCAGTTGCCTTCAAATTCCATTTTGTTGATGCAGCATTTTAGAATTTCTTTGTTCTTCCTGTATTATTTTATTGCCTGTAAAGTTTACAGTAAATGTCAATGAAAAATATTAATGCAAATGGCCACTGAAAACAGTGATCTCAGAGCATCTCCAGAACTGAATCCAGCTCATTGAAAAGTCAATCCCATTTGCTCAGCACACTTGACGATATTTTGTATACATTTCTCGCAGTATGAGCAGAGGAAGAAAGAGAGCAGTAATAAGACCTTCTGCATGAGAAGACCCAGATTGGCAGCAAATCTCAAGAAAAACTTGAAACCTCACATCTGCTAACATCGCCATCTAAATGCAGGGGTTTGTCCTTCCTGCTGTGCAAGTCAGTAGCTGTTGGCCCCCCGCTGTGAATATGGAATGAAGCAATTTATTACAAAAAGGTCCTCTCTAAATCAATCTAGAAATTGCTACCAGAGGCCTGGAAGCAGATGTGACATTCAAAACTCGACACCATCCACTGTACAAGCGTTTGTTCATTATAACAATGCCTGGCAAATTCTTCCTTGGAGTTTGAAAAGATTCCCAAGCAGACTTTAAAGGCCAACATTTCAAAATCACCAGTTACACAAAGCTCCTTCTCTTCCTTTTATAGATTGGATGCTTGGAGACACAGGCAATGCAGAAAAGTTGTTTTATGCCCTTGCTCTACAGACTAAATCTATGCTAATACATCTCTGTGTGCACTTGGATGTTTTATCTTCTACCTACTCACATAGAGGATGCCTGAAGGTCATGTGTGAAACTCTTTAATTTGTTGGATGTGTGCTGTTTGCTAAACATATTTTTCCTATTATATGTTACCGATTTCAGTTGTGTTCTGCGCCAATTGCACCTTGAGGTTAACATATACAATAAGAATCACCTACTTAATGTAGCTTGAATTTTGAAGGCTTCCTAGCAGCACTTTCTGACTGACCTTATGCTCCTGTCTGTACAATCAGTACCTCTCAAAGCCATTGCCTCCCTTCCCAACGGCCATATTTATACTCCTGCATCTGAAAGTAGCCCAAACAAGAAGGTAAGGAACAAGCAACCTCCACCTCCTCCTTGTTAGGGTCATCATATCCATCTCAGAAGTCACACATGGTGACTTCTGAGTCTCTGACTCAATGGTAGATCTAGTTCACGCTCCAGGGGAGAAGTGAACTAAAATATTAAATGATACAAATAACAAATTTCCATTTGTTCAAAATAAAAGCTGGGATATCGAAATTCCAAGTACCAACCTTCTGAAGTGAACACATATATCAGAAAAAGTGTAAATATTTAATCCAGTGAAAAAATTGAAGTTCCTTTAAAGACTTTATATACGTAGTAATGTTTAGGATACAGTTCGTCCAAAATCTGTCATGCCTACTTGTGTCTCATGGAGCATCCTGTAATTGTGGAGGCTGATTGTTTTATTAAGGAATGTTTCACTACAAATGTTTATTGACAAATTCATTAAGGGGCAACATCCTGGAAATGGAGCCTTGCAAAATCAGAGCAAAACAGGGCACTCCAAGTGGAGAACAACACTGGGCTTTAGTGGACAGGCACAGACACGGCTGCTACGCAGCAGGGCTGTATGCCGCGCTAGATAGCATCACTGATAACAAATATTTTTGCCAGAAAATCTATAAATTCTGTTTGACCTCATCAGTCCAGGCTGTGCTCCCAGTGATGCAGGCATTTCACACTTCTTACACTTTCATGCACAACAGAATCAAAGTTTTGCTTGCACATTTGGTTTCATTTTGGCAAGTGAGGTTGGGGGCAGCCCACAAAAGACACAAAGCCACACCTCTCAATGTTGTACTCATTAAACAACCTAATAAGAGGCTATGAACATCCAAAGTTTCACATATTTTTGGTTCCATCTTTAGCATGAGGTAAGATTTTGTTTATTCATTGAGAAGTAATAAAACACAAATTCTGCTAAGCCTTCCCCCACAAAATCATTTGTAATGTATTCTCCCAAGTGGATTTTCTAGTTTCTAGATCTAAAGACATAGTTTTCTTCTTAGCAGAGGTATTTTTAAGGCCTCCCTTCATCACACAGCAGTTTATTTGTGTGTACCTTATAAAAAAATTAAGTTTTATACTTCATCTCTATGCCGGATGTGGCTTAGTTTATCCAGCAGGTTCAGAGGCCACCAGAAAATGGACTGAAGGATGGAGGAGCTGACAAGCACTGTGACTATAGCAGGCCCTTTCCTGAGCAAAGAGACTAAAACTCTCTCATAATAGCAGACACTGTCTGGTTTGCATCAGGATGGACTGAATTAGCTCATTAGCTAATTCATTATTGTGATGAGCAGTGTCATTGAGCTCAACACTGCAGCAAAGTGTTTCCTGCCACTGGAAGATTATAGGGGACTCTGTCCAAGAGCATCTCATTGAAATTTTATGGATTATGCCATAAGGGGGAAACGAGAGTTAAGGCTTTGTGTTAATTTCACCCTGATGGGCAGCTCAGCTCCACCACACTATCACAGAATCATAGAATCATAAAGGCTGGAAAAGTCCTCTAAGACCACTAAGTTAAACCCCAACCCATCCCCACCATGCCCATTGACCATGTCCCATGGTACCACATCTCCACAGTTCTTGGAATACTGTTGATTTCTTATGCTAAATCTTCTCTTTCTGGGAGTCCTTTTATTGTCTGAAACTTAGCTTAAACCTCTTTCAGTCAAGTTTTAGGCTTCAGTGAACTACATCCTTTTTTCAGTGGGCCAAGAACATGCCTCTCAGTTGTTACTGTAGATCACAGGCAGGGCTGCACACTGGTTTAAACAGCTGCAGACCTGTGAGCTCCCAGCTTATGATCTAACTCTTTTTTTCCAGCAAGGAAGACCATGAATCAAGTCTCTGAACAGGCAGTGCAAAGACAAAAGGAGAACAAGGAAAACAGAACAAACAACAGCGTAAAGAGCAATGGTTTGCCAGTGTCACAACATTTCCATTTTATTCCACTCTTTTATGGATGATTGAGATTTGTTTTTTTTTTGTTGTTGTTGTTTTTGTTTTTTTCAGGAGTCAGTTTTTTAAAAACTAAAACTCTTACTAAGCAGTGCTAGCTCTTAATGAAAATATACTTCAGTGGGTTTAACCACCATTAGCATCTGTTTTGCTTAGTCGAGGCTTTTGCTCACCTTTACCAAAGCAATTCAAGCAAGGGTTAGAATGTTCCTAAATGCATCTGGTCTGCACTACCACATGAGCTCAGTTTCAAATTGATTTAGTTAAATTGAAGCAAGTTTTCTGATCTTCACAAGCACTTAACTAATTTAATATACATGTTACTGAGACTACTCAGTCTGGCTTCTGCCTTTTCCTTTTGCAGATTAAAGACACACTTTTTGTAGCTGAAGGACTCTACGGAGTGTAAGAGTATATTTAACACTTTATTTGTTTCTGTTTTTCTAAATGCTGAGTAACCTTGGGATACAAGGGCAAACACACCCTGACCACTAATAGGTGCTCCATCAGTCTCTTCTCCATTCATTTCTTAAACACTCGGAGTGTATCTCTACTGGATGCAGAGGGCTGCACACACAACAAAAATCTTCGTGAGGTGATGGGTATTGTCTACTTAAATTCAGAGGTAGACTGTTGATTTATCTTCATCATGGGAATAGCTTAGGTTTGCTCAGATGAATTTTTCTTAGAGTGAATCTTCCCATAAACTTTTCTCCCACCTGCTATTATGTGGCTAGTTCATTTAATAGCTACCCCTGCTGATTCAAGAAATATTTTACTTGCTAAAAAAGTGTTGTGCCTAACCCATATAAAGCAGATTGAGTCAAAAATTTTAACATTTGAAGTGCTTGATTAAAAAAAAAAGAAAGATATCTAGATGTATTGAAGAATTTACTGAAGAAGACACTGAAGAGACATTTCACTATAAAATACAATGAACATAATATGATTATCTTTGGTATTTGATTCAGAATTTAGTATCTTCAAATGTTCATCAAAAGATAAATTGATTATCTTCTATCCGATTATACTGACAATATTTAGAAACAATAAAAAAAGAAATAATAATAAAGTCCTATAGAAGACATTTCCAAAACAGTGAAAACAAGGATAATCAAGATTCATTAATCCTGCACTTCTGTGCTTTGTTCCTCTGTCAGATAAAAGAAAGACAATATGTCTGACTGATGATACAAATTCAGATGTGATCAACCACACAGAGGAGAATGGGAGGTACTTGGTGAACCCTACTGCAAATATGGAGTTTGTTGGGGAATTATGAGAAACTGAAGAAACAGATAGAATCTGAAAAGTGAGATGGAGTGCACCTTCAGCAAGTTTGCTGATTACACCAAGCTGAGTGGTGCAGCTGATACAGCAGAAAGAAGGGACAGTATCCAAAAGGACACTGATAAACTTGGAAGGTGGGTCCATGTGAATCTAATGAAGTTCAACAAAGCAAAGTGCAAGGTTTAGCACTTGGTAATCCCAGGTGTATATGCAAACTGAGAGAAGAACTCCATGAGAATTGCCCTGCTGAAAAGGACTTAGGGGTTCTGGTGGATGAAAAAACTTGACAAGAGTGTGTGCTTTGAGATTGGAAGGCCAACAATATCCTGGGCTGTGTTGACAGAGGAGGCATTGTCCTTCTCTACTGTGCCCTTGTGAAGACCCAACTAGACTATTGTATCTAGGGCAGAGGCCCCCAACATAGGAATGATGTTGAGCTTTTGTATAGGGGCCAGAGGAAGGCCACGAAGATGATCAAAGTGCTGGAGCACCTCTTCTCTGAAGACAGGCTGAAGGAGCTGGGCCTGTTCAGCCCGGAAAGGAGAAGGCTGTGGGGAAATGAACAGCTAGCTTTCTGTACCGCTTACTGCCTAAAAAAAGTTCCATAAAATGTCAGAGGATTACAATGACTAGAAGTCTCCATAAGAAATGAAGACAAAAATAGAGTATTTTAAGACCAGAAAGATGGAATAATCCCCCTTACACAAAATTACTGATGAGTGAGATTCTTTCTGTGCAAAGTTTAGTTGGTGAAATGAATTCAATAAAGATTACACACTTCAAAAAAAAAAGATTTCTCCAAGGAAATTTAACATTCTGTTAGAAAGTTAACACTCTTTTTACTGTCCATAGTGCATTTCCAGAGGGGTTAACAGAACACAATTGTTAAAATAAATGAAAATGTTATTGTTTGGCTTTCCAAAGTGATTAGATGTATCTCACGTATACAATGTAGTTAAACTGGGTAAGCAAGGCCTTGTATGTAATAGCATTTATGGAAGACACACTGAGAAAGCAGAATTGTATTCTATGCCTCAAGCACCACTACAGACAAACAGGGCAAAGTCAAAATTTTATCTGGTGAGGAAGCTGGATGGGGAAGGATGAAGGTCTAAAGGAGCTGACTATTGCTGCAGGATAAGACAGATCTCCTGCATCTGCATGTCCCCATCGGGTGTGTATATGATGACTTTTTTCTTTTTTTCTTTTTTGAATTATGTGTGTTGGCTTCCCAAACTTTTCACCTAACTGTGGAATGACGTGGGAAAAAAATCCCTTGTATAATGATAGATGGTCTTAGGGAAAATGTTCTTATGCTGTGCTTTTTTTTCCAATCATACTTTGAGTGTAAAATTATTGAAATAGGAAATAATAATTCAGAGACACCAAGTCACTTTCTTTTCTTTGTTAGTCTCTTTATTTCCTTAGATACAACATAAGTAACTTCTGTGTTTTGGATGATATCACGTTGGTTATTTTAAGATTCATCTATTTTCTGCAAGCTGAAAAATGTTCAGTTAATACTTTCAATGTCTTCTACATAAATTTCTTTGAACCTTGAATGGAATTTGGTTAGCTATAGAGTTCATTATTTTATCAGTTTTAATTATAGGGAGAAAAATCATCAACAAGGAAATAAGAGGATACCAGTAATATACAAAATTTGTAGTGTTAATTCCTTCCATAAATAGCAGGAGTCTGAAAATCCGATGAGCTAAATGATATACTATCAGAAGTAGCAAATGGTGTTATAGTTTGGCTTTTGTCTGAATGGCCTTCATACTCACTTATGGCAGACTTATCAGCAGAAGAAGTGAAAATATCTACAATATTAGTCTCCAGCTGAGAAGACAGAACAGACAGGTGCAAAATTATTAAGTTCTGATAACATGAGTAGTGCCAGAAATGAATGACAATCTTCATATTTTATTTGATGGCCTGGCTAATTATATTGGCATTCAATAGCAGTATCTAGTTAAGGACCTGACAATGTTTTTTCCAGAAAAAAAAAAAAAAGAAAAATCAAAAACCTTATTTGCAGGATTTTATAGCAGAGCTGTGAGGAAAAAAATTCTGGTTTGAATCTTGACACACACAGCTAAGTACTTAAGAGGTATTTGTTTCCATCAAACAACATGCGAACTGCGCTCAGCAGCTGAAGAGTCAACATTGGCCAACACAGCAAGATTAGAATAATAGAGCATTTCCTTCTATTTACAGCAGGAGATAACTGCATTAACTCAGCTATCCTATTGTGATTTTTAATGGAGGAAAGCATCAAGTTAATAAAAAAGGTAATTTTTCATTTGTATAAGAATCTCTTCTTTTTCTTTTTCTTTTTCTTCTTCTTCTTTCGTTTTCTTTTTCTTTTTCTTTTTCTTTCTCTTTTTCTTTTTCTTTTTCTTTCTTTTTTTCTTTTTCTTTTTCTTTTTCTTTTTCTTTTCCTTTTTCTTTTTCTTTTTCTTTTCCTTTTCCTTTTGCTTTTCCTTTTCCTTTTCCTTTTCTTTTT
>NW_024885355.1:2229861-2276901 GCF_019232065.1 Centrocercus urophasianus
CTTTTCCTTTTCCTTTTCCTTTCTCTTTTTCTTTTCCTTTTCCTTTTCCTTTTTCTTTTCCTTTTCTTTTTCTTTTTTTAATTTTTTTTTCAATGCAGGTAAATGAATTAAGCTAGATTATTCTTCGTTCTCCCATACTTTCCTTCTTCCCCCATCACGGCTTTTATTTTTCAAATCTAGTAACAAAACTAGTAGCAAAGTATTGGTTAGCATGCTGGCCAGATTTTACCCACATTAGGCTCACAGACTTTCTTCTCAGAATTCATGCCTGCTCATAAAAAGAGCCTTAGTATGGAAGAAAACACAAAGTGCAGACCACATCATCCTCTTGCTGCTACCAATCTGTTCAAATCTACGTCTATAAGCACTCAAGGCAAATGCCAAGCTAGGAAAAAAACAAGTGAAAACAGCAATGTTTCAGACACGTGATAATGAAGAGCCATGAAAGAAAATGTTAGCTAGTTTAGTAACAGGTGCTGTCCCTGTGCTGCTTTACATTTTAGAAGCTTAACTCTTAATTTGTCCCTCACTGGTACTTATGCTGTTTATTGAGCAAATTCATGTTTCTGAGCACTTAGGAAATATATTATTTGCATTATTCATGGAAAGCAAAGCAAAAGAGCCTTGTTACTCTAATGCTCTGTATAAATCACCGGATGAAAAAAGATAACATTTCCTTACATGATTTTGAAGTGACATTCTGTGATGTCTGCTTATCTACATTCATGCTCATTCCTAACAATGCATTTTTCAGTGACTTTTTATTGTTTACTTTCATGGTTTTTTTTTTTTTGTATTTTTTTCTTTTTTAATTTTACATAGCAGTAAGGTCCACTGCAATCAATTTATTCACTTCACTAGGAAATAAATTCAAGATACTGTACTCTGAAGTCTTGCTTTGCAGTGACAGCAAGACCCCTTTCTGTCCAGTCTACTCTTTTTTTTCAGTACATAGAACAAAGAAAGACAGGGTTACTTTTTACATACAGCTTTATATAATGGCAGAAAAGAAAACATACCTTGGGTATTAATTTTCAGAACAACATTTACAGGTTACTTTTGTCAGTAGCTGGACAGAGCTGGATGAAATTATTCCAGAGCAGTAGCTATCAGATCTGGATGAAATTATTCCATGTTCTTCACAAACTATTTTTGAATATTTCTTTTTCATAGACTCACTGATGTGTCAAATGAAACAAAATCCAAAACTGGCTTCAGTTTTGAAGGCTGAAACAATATTTCCAATGTTAATTTTTTTCCCTCTTGTGCTTCTTATCAAAATATGTGGAATGATGCACAGATGCAACCAAGGAATTAAAAACTTGAATAATGTCACCTTGAAGAAAGCAAAGTTGCCAACTTAAATTAATAAAAATTTCATCTCTGGATCTAAATACAACCTTTGCCCTTAGTTTATAAAAATGGAAGTAACAGTATAAATGTCCAATTCTTGCAGATTTCCTTAAGGTTTTTCAACAGTTTTCTCTTTGTGAAGCATTTCTCATGCATTCGATCAGTTTCACCCCTTTCCTCCCCAGAGACTGAGGAACTAATTGTTATTTTCTGTTCACACAAGGCTTATACTGTTTTCTCCTGGCATCATAATCATGAAGTCTTATTACAATTCTTGCTCTTCCTTTCCTCTGAGATTATCCTGATGGTCCCCAATTGGTGGGTTATAAATGATAATATACTCAGGATTCAGTAAGCCTGTGTTTGTATATGTACATATTTAGAAGTCTGCTTGCTGTAAAAAAAAGATTTAATAACATTCACATTACTCTGGCTTCTTCTTTCACCTTTGATCTTGAGAAGTTACCTTCAAAACTGTATTCTTATCTCTTTCCATCTCTGTTCCACAGAAGTTTCTGCTCCAATTTTAAGCATCAGGAACATGATTTGTTCAAAGTCAAGACTGATGAAAAAATGTCACAGAGATTTTCAATCAAAGCATCTGTTGTGTCTCTAAGAATGATGTTTTAGATGTTTTATTTTTTAACATTTTTATTTTGAGGAGGTGAAGCACATTTGAATAAATGCTGAATGAATTTTGGCTGCAGCTTGTGCAAAATAGGTATGTTTTAGTGTTTAGATTTTAGTCTACCTGAACAGAAGGTCATATGGACATCTTTAATTTTCATAATCCTTGATATTTATAAACAAAATATTTTTATTAATAGAATATAATATGGGACAAGCACTAGCAATATTAGACAGTTTACACAGCTGTTTTCCTCATGTTAGATCCCAAAGTGACAAATAGTTAAAGATGTGATAGAAGCATGGATGTTCTTGATCCCCTTTTTCTTCAAGGTCCTGTTTGTACCTGTAAAACCTGTTATACCATACCTACAGATGTACAGAAAGAACCACTGGGAGAAGTGAGCATTATTTTTGTTTTTATTTTGTTTTGTTTATTTGTTGAGGAGGTCTCTCAACTGTTGCCTACTGTCTACTGCCAGAGACAGGATACAGGTTAAAGGGACAAGTGATAGATCTCATATGGCCATTCTCATACTTACAAAACTTCTCTGTAAACTTACTCAATAAAACATTCTGGGTAAAGGAGGCTCACTTTTAACCTTGGTCATGTGAAGAATGTAATTAATAGTGCTTCCATAATGCTTCTGCATCAGGAGAGGCAATGAGGTAGATGTTGCAGAAACAGTGATAAAAAGACGAGGAGGAAGGTGTAAGCATGGGAGGGTAAAAAGTTTCTTAACTTACTGATGATGATAACTTGTGTATCTTCACCATTAAGTCATTACCAAATGCTTCAGGCAAAAGATGTCAGGTGCCTACTCCATCCCAGCAGCTCTGCTACAGCTCCATTTTCTGTACCGTGGTGCACCAACTCTGTTTAAAACTGTATTGGATAACTGATGAAGCTTTTAGAAATCAAAATGATGTGAAGTACTTTTTCTAGTCAGGTTTCCACTTAATGCATCCTATAGTGGTTCTGGCACAACTGAGGGGATGGCATGCTTCACTGTGTGCATGAGATCATACTGAGGCAAGCACATCTGAAGGTGAAAGCATGGCTCTTGCCGTGTGCATCTATCTTTGAACAAATGCATTTATTTCTGTAATCAAAATCATATTCATCAGACGTCTTGAAAGTCTTTTAGAAAATTTCTAATTCATCAAAGAGCATGTATTTTTGTTGGGTTGCAGTCATGTGCTTATGGAAAATCATATCCTTCTTTTTGCTTGTTTTGCATGATATCTGCCTTGTCCCCCCTACTTGTGATCCCAGATTAATTTTATTGCCTCCTCACTTTCAGGCATTACCATGTGAGCTAACTGTAGAGCAGATATTCTACAGTAGTTCCCCAAATACATCTACTAGATAGAACCACAGTGCTTTATCTTGTGAGCTTTGTATTCAGTACAACCAGAGAATATATAGAGATGAGTTTGTTCAAGTTGTCTTGTGCTGTTTGAGGGGGACCTATGGCATCAAAGGGGTCCTATGGTATCAAAGCTATTCACCAATGCTTGGTGGACATGATGAAGAATCTGTGGAAGTTATGTGTCTGCTGGAGAAGCAACCAGAAGACCAATGAGGCATTCATAGAAAATATGAGATGTTTAAATGGGGAGCTGAATTAACCCTCTACTGTGCACATAGATACCTGTAAGCAGAAGCAAAAGTGCATTTGTACTAGGCTAGTGCTAAGTCTCACCATAGATGTTTGCAAGGGAAATGTCAATGTATGAAATACAGACATACTTTGCGACTTACTTAGGTCTTAACTGAAAGGCAAAGTCAGCATGCCAGTAAACAACAATAGTGTGAAGCTCGCAACTCAAAACTGGCTAATACACAACCTACAGTTACAGTCTATTTCATATTTGTTATTGAAATTATCCCAAAAGTTTTCTAAGTTTGATAAACTTGTTTTGTGGGGGAAGGAGTGAGGTGCAGTATGTGCATACACCAAAAATAGATCCATATCCTTCCTCTGCGAGAATGGTTAAACCTACATTCTGTGAACAGATCCATAAGGCCTGTGAACTATCTCATCCCACCAAGAACTTAGAATCTGGGATTTCAAATATGACTTTAATACAGCGTCTGGGTCCTGTTCTGGCTCATCTTATGGAATTAAGCAGTCAAACAGGACGGAAAAAGCTTAGCCAGTGAAGAGCTGCTTCTTAGCATAAAGATTCCTGGCTATTCCTATACAATAAAAACTGACTTAAAATCCTTATAACGGATGTCTTTTTTTGTTCACTGCTCCTGTAAAACATTACATCCTAAAAAGCAGTTCTTTCACACAGCCATGTAACATTCCACTGACAAAACTGCAGCTTTTAAAAGTGGAATTAGCATGATCTAAAACTATCTCCTCTCGTTTCTTACTGATCCAGAAACACAAATCTATTATTAAGCTTTTTCAAAACATTTTTCATTGTCGTCTAAATACTTTAGCCATGATGCTACAGCTCTTAAAACAGAGCAGGCTCAGTGCTACTCCCTCCTCACACATAAGAGCTGTAGCATATTGCATTTCAGTCATATCTTGGTACCTATTATTTAAACATTCTGTTCTTTGCCCACTCTATTCTTCATGCAATTAAGAAACCTTCTGCTAGCATAATATCCACTGATTTATATAACCAAGCCCTATTTAGACAAGCCAACATTTTAGACCTCTTTTACTGCAGCTGCAGTATACTGGATAGAGAATGTAAAACACTGGCCAAAACACTGAAAAAAGATGTTATTTTGAGTGTCCAACTTGACACACTTTCAAAGATTTAAATTTGAGAGGCTGGGTAGATGCTTTAATGTTTTTCTTGAAAGCTGCACAACCTTTAAGATATCCCAATGTCAGCCTTGAGATTCTTCTTGCATTTCATGGTAATTATAATGCTCTGTGAACTCTGGAGCATTTGGATAATATCTGAACATCTCATATATTCAAATGCATTTCAGTAAAATACATCGGGCTCTTCATTAAAAGCTATAGCCTGGCTGAAGCTGAGTCTGATTTCAGACAGTGCACAAAATGAAGTGCTCTAGAGAAGGTGGGGCTGATCAGTGGTAGAAGAAGGAAGAGAAAAAATCGAATGCAAAGGATTCAGCAGTAATAAAATTCTTTCTGACTGCATAAGACTTAACTCTTCTGCTACTGTACAGACATGAAGTTTTCTCTGAATTATGTGATAAGACAACCTGCTAAATTACCCACCCTAATCATATTTTTTTCTTGTGTATGTGCAAGTAGAGAAAAAAACTGGATCATGCAGAGTAGGAGAGATCTAGGTTTCTGATAGTACAAGCATATATATATTTTGCTTTTATTTATACATTTTGTATATGATCTTTCCTTCTTCCTGCATTAGTGAATAGGACTTATAACAGATAAACAAACTCCAAATATAAGCACTTGAAGGATTGCACATGGTGACACTGAGAAATTTCTTTTACAGTTTCCGTACAATCTTTGTAACATTTTCAGCAAAATCCCAGGAAAATAGCTGCTCCAAGGACAAAAAAAAAAAAAGCGTCAATCCTCAACTTATTGTTCTGGAGCAAGGGAATATATCAGATTCCTTGTGGTTTATAGGTTTGATTTACTGTCTTGAGGATTGTGGTCTACTTTTCTGTACCTTTCTGGTTCAAAGTGTTATTTGTTGTAGTCACCCAATCTTCAAGAAAACTAGATAGCTATCCTAAGATAAATGTGGTAGGTGAATATACTTAGTTTTCCATTGGGTCCAAAATATGCTTTTATTGTGTATTGCAGTGAATGGATCTAATCAGATGGACCACACATGAGCAAGCTGTCTAAAAGCCAAAATACTAGGTTAGAAAGAGAACCCAAGATTTTAAGAAATTTGATCTCTATGATTTAAGAAGAAAAGATGATCTTTTTTGGTTCAGTATAAGTTGTGTGAGGCCAGGAATTGAAGCATATCCAACTGTTCCTACCTTGATGCAATGCTGGAAGATCTGTTGTGATCACACTCACTAAATGCTGTGCTTCCACACTGTCTTAGTGAATATGATTTTGTACTCAAACACTCAACTACTGCCTCGAAGTATAGTTAAGGAGAGGATGAACAAGGGGTGCAAGAGAGATTACAAGCAAGGAGAATTTGTTGCTCTCTTTCTACTTTTCTTACTTGTTTGCTTTAGGAGCATAGAATCATGTTTCGATAGTTATCGAATTAATAGTTGTTTTCACACATAAGAAATGGGATATGTCAGCTTGTGAATTTCCCTGGGCTGTCTGTCCAAGATCTCAGGCCCGATGTGCAGGAAGAAAGTGGGAAGCCACCATGCTTTATCACAACTAACATTGCTGCTAGTGGATGGCAATTTATTCCTGGTCCCAGCATGCCAACCTGGTTGACTCCCAGTCAATTGAAGGTTGACATCATTAGGCAGAGGAATTAGGAGCTGTTTTCAGGATTCACTCTGAGATAAGCTCTGAATGGCTTAACTGGCCTTGTTCATTTGATGCTTTCATTAGAAAGCAAGAAACTGTGGTTTTGGGTTTTTTTTTTTTTTACACATTCTTCCTGTCCAGTATCTCATTAAAGAAAATAAGTCAGTTAAACCCAAACTTTCTGGCTCTTAACTCTGTTTTTACCTTCATTAGCAGTGAAAGACATTGGTATCATAGAAGAATCATAGAATCATAGAAACACAAAGTTTAGAAAAGGCCTCCAAGAACATGCAGTCCAACTGTGTACCTACCACCAATATTTCCCCAGTAAACCATGTCCCTTAGTTCCACATCTAAACGTTTTTGAACACCTCCAGGGACAGTGACTCAACCACCTCCCCGTGCAGTCTATTCTAGTGCCTGACTACTCTTTCAGAGAAGAAATTTTTCCTAATATTTTATGTTCTCCAGCAGCTTCTGACCTGCTCCACTGCTGACATACTGAGAAGAAGAGGCTATGCACAATCTCCCTATGTAATGTGGCCCACAGTTCACATTGCATCAGGCAGTGTCCACTAACTTGTATCTTATGTGTTGCTTTCTCAGGTACACCACTTCTTTCAGAATTGGATTTCATTCTCATGCTTTGCTTTCTTCTACTCATTTAGAATACCAAATATAGGCCACTTTTGTTTGTGGTTGTCATTTTCTCTTACTCTGTCAGGGTCTTACACATAGCATAGCCTATGTCTTCAGCCTGTTCAGTGACCCTGAAGACTATAATTGCTCCCATAAAACAAGGCCAAAGGCACTCTTTCTAGAATGACTTTGTGATTGACTATAATGAAGAAAACCTGCTGCAGACAACATCTTGAGAAGATTACCTCTGGATGCATTTATAGAAAGCTTAGTTTTGTATTGTGTCCATACCTCAGGATTATGTATCCTTAATTTGGAACTTATATCAATTTCTAAGACTGTATCCATTGCAATGAACAGATACACAGTGTTCTGTTAACCTAAAACTTTCAAATTACGGCAATGAGGGGACATGGTTAGTGGGCTTGTGGGGATGGGTTGGTGATTGCTCTGGATATTTTCCAACCCGAATGGTTCTATGAATCTATGTATCTATTATCTATGAATGTCTTTTATGATGTCTATTATTCCATAGAAGAGGTGTGTATTCTCTTTGTCTGCAGGGCTGACATATTAATGGTGGCCACAAACATGATGTATATTATGTTTGTCTGACCCATGCCAAAGCACCTTCGATCCCTTGGTGATGAAATAAAATCTTTCAGGAGATCAAATTTTAGAAAGAAAAATATCTGAGCACATCAGAAAATCTAAAGGGCACTTTAAGGAAAGCATGTATCCCAAAGAGGGTGTTGAAGTAAATAGATATGACATTTCTTCTTCTAAGAGCACCTGCCAAAGCCTCACCAAACATAATATGTCAAATACAGAAAATGTTATTTTTAATATATTTGTCTAATCTTTTAGTGAAACAGAGGTTTTCTTCCCTCTAAAATAAAATAAGTATCTTTACTTTTAGGCTTTGCTCCATTGTTTCCAGCACAAACAAGATTTTATATCTTCTCCTTTACCACTCACTTTTTATATAAGGACAACGCTCAACAGAATAAAAATTAGTGTCTTTCAGCAACATTCGTCATGCTAACAGCTTACCTATTCCCAGGAATACACTTTTTAAAACTCTTCTATATTCTCATCTTCAACAAAGTTTTATTGAGAACATTAGTAAGATGCACTTTTAACCTAAAATGATTTTCCTCTGTGCTAATATGGTTACAGATTGCTTTTTTTTCCTGTTTTTTATTTACATACAATTCTAAGACACATATATCTTTAAGGAATAAAAGCTTTCACCCACTTTTAATTTATTTATCTTCTATTATCTGCAACTCTTTTATTGAAGCTTAAATAATACTTCCATCAGCAAAATGGCTTCTGCATTAGCATCTTTCTTAAAAGTTTTAAGTGTCCCATTTCATTTCTGGTAGTTGATTCAACTTGTGCAACAGCTCTGTTTACCTCCTCATAGGGAACTAACATAACATTATACTATCCTGAGTCAAATACAGTGATGGTGATTTAAATTGTTGAAAAGTGGCAAAATCTTCTGCAGTTTATTTCATTTTCCCAATATACTTGCCATTGACTTAGATTATGCTGGTCCACTTTGTGTAATGTTCTTGTTTATCTTACATTTCCCAAGATCTTCCAGCTCTTAGCAGTATGGTTTCCCATCCATGTTTATACTGCTATCATCAATAGCCTCTATATGCTTCATTTGAAAATGAGTCATTTCTTTTTCCTGGAAAATTAACTGAGTCTCCTGTAGCAGTTTCTAAGCGTTTTTGTTTCAACCATAATCCAATTGCTTATCAGAGACCAATAAAAAAATGCAAGATGTTCTGTTCAACATCATATTTAAAAGGATTGTTTGTATAAGCTCATGTTCATTTTAAAATTTTTCAAAATATTTCATGTTTAATCTTAGTACAATGCATTCTTTTCACTTATAAAGCTTATTTTCATAGTTGTTAGTTGAATCAGAAGGATGCTTTTGAGCTCAATTTGTAAAAAGAAAGCCTCTTGAATTGCTTTTACTGTAGCCAAAGACTGCTTGCAGTCAATGTTTACAGACTGAAAATTTGGGGTGTTTCTATCATTGGCCATATTTATAGACAGTTTTAGTTCAAGTTTCATCAAATAATAGATGATTGAATTTATGTTGGGTTAGTCAGAACCTTGCTGAACTATGAATACCTCTATGATATTTCACAATCACTTTAGGCTCTGTTCCAATATTTCACTGTCTTCATGGTGCAAAGTGTTTTCCTTATGCCTAGTCATAATTTCCCACATTTCAACCAGTGCCGAGTACAGAGGAACCATCACCGTCTGCTCTTGCTGGCTGCATTATTGCTACCACAAACCAGGATGCCGTTAGCCTTCTTTTCCATGTAGGCACAATTCTGACTCGCGTTCGCTGGTGCTGTAATTATATATGTTCAAGACCATGTGATACTTAGTGCTATCCCCCCACGTGGATTAGCAGCAGTTGGTAATTGTCTAAAGGCAGGGTGAAACTCATCAGTCTCTGTGCAACATCCCAGATTCAATCCTCGGCAGTTGATAAGAGAGCAAACCTGTCTGGCAAATGAATGTTTCTGTCTTCTGCAGAAATCTGCAGCCATGAGCATCCTCTGCTGTCTCTGCCTGCCAATACGTGGATCATTCACTGATGGCCCATATGTCATCCTGGAGGGAATTTGCTTCTCCTCACTTGTGGCAGGCACATCTGTAAGTGTACATCTGACATCTGCAGGCAAAGAAAAAGTCTTCCTTCTACTACTAAATGGCACAAGCTCCCAGTCTTCAACTTGGCACTCTCAATCTTTAGTTTAGATATAGCATCTACCTACCTATCTACCTGGGTATCATCTATCTGCCCTTCCTTCTGTGCAATAAAATGTTTGGGTCCTGACTCTAAACATTCTGGAAACAACCTGTGATTCTTTGTTCTCTGCTTTTATTTTCCTCCCTGATAAAGCACACCCTGCTCACTTCCTCTAACAGATCTTTTACCTAGGAGCTCAGTACCTCAACCAGAACTTCTACAGGACTGAAAACTGAAAGTCAGACCATTACTTGTAACATATCATCATCTTACATTCCCTAACTGGCATTTCAGCACACTTGTTAGGAGTGCTTCTGCATCTTTTCTTGTTGGTCTTATTCATAAAAACAGGTCACTTTCACATCTTCATCCCTCTACTGGGACATGAATAGTTTTCACAATGTTTCAAAGATTGTTATCACTAGTCTAGAAGCTATGATGTGATCTCTCTGGGGATAACCCTCAGAAACTTGAGTGCAAACTACTTCTGGTCACCTCTAACAGTTATAGTGGTAATAGTGTGCCATGCTCTGTTCAGATGAGAAAACCAAGTGATTGATACAGTTTTTAAACATAAAATGTTCTGGGCTCCTACGATAAAGGCTCCTCCCTCCATCCGTGTGCCTTGGAAGAGCATTTAAGATCTTCTATTTTGCTTTTCCTTTGATGACTAAAATTTCACTCTACAATAGTAGATGAAAATTCCCACAACCCACAGTCGCCCATTTGCAAGACTTTATGCACAATGCAGTGCATACATGATGAATTGCCTGGTACTGGCAATGTTAGATAGCATCTTATATTTTGGATTACGAGCTGATGAGCTATGACTGCAGTTTATTGCACTGATTATCATTTCACTACTACCTTCTGCTTCCCCAGCTGTTGTGTTCATTGGTTGCTGCCTGTATTGGACTGTAAGCTCTTTGGAGCATGAGGTATCTTTCAGATACTGCTATATAACGACTAATGTGTGTTAGAGTTACCCTCTCTCTTCATGCAGAAGAAGATCACATTACCATCTAATATTGCACATTAAACAAGTTTGTGGATGACATCAAGTTGTGTGGTGCAGTTGACATATCTGAAGGACAGGATGCCAATCAGAGAGAACTAGATAGGCTCAAGTATTTGGCCTAGCTGAACCTTGCAAGGTTCAAGAAATCCAAGTGCAAGGTTTTGCACACTTGTCAAGACAACATCCACTACCAATGCATGCTGCTGAAAAAGCCTTGGGGATACTGGTGGATGGCAGCTGGGCGTGAGCCAGCACTGTGCCCTCATAACCCAGAAAGTTAATTGTATGCTAGGCTGCATTCAAAGCAGGGCAAGGGAGGTGATTCTCTCCCCCTGCACTGCACTGGTGAGACCTCACCTGGAGTACTGTGTCCAGATGTGGAGTTCTCAGTACTGAGAGACATGGAGCTGTTGGAGAGCGTCCAGAGCAGGGCCATAATACAAGGAATGGAACGTCTCTCCTAGAAGGACAGGCTGAGGGAACTGGGTTGTGCAGCCTGGAGAAGAGAAGGCTCCAGGGAGACCTGAGAGTGGACTTTCAATATATAAAGGGGGGGCTAAATGGAAGAGAACAGACTCTTTAGTGGGGTTTGTTGTGATAGGACAAGGGAAAATAGTTTCAAGCGAAAAAAGAGAAGATTTAGACTGGATATAAGGATGAATCTTTTATGGTAAGGGTAGTGAAGTACTGGCACAGGCTGCCCACAGAGGTGCTCAGTGCCCCATCCCTGGATACACTAAAGGCCAGGCTGAATGGGGCTTTGTGCACCTGATGGAGCAGTAGGCGTCCGTGCTCATCGCAGGGGAATTGGGTTAGATAACCTCTGATGGTCCCATACAACTGAAAAAAATGTATAAATGTATGCTTCTGTGATGAATTTGAGTCACAAAATAAATTTTCTTTTTTTATTTACTGAAGGACCACTCTCATGAAGGTACATTTAAAATTAGCTTGGATCTTGCAGAGTCTAAAATCCTGCAATAAGAAAGTCCCTAGGAACTTCCAAACTACAGAAATAAGAGATGGAAGTGGAATAGACAAAGCACAGCTTTCAGCAAGTTGATAGAAGGGAGGTGCCCAAAGAATTCAGAGAATCTCAAACTGATTTCTTCTAATGAAGTGCAACATTGTGCAGAACAGAAAAATCTCAAGTACATTCATGTGCAGACCCTTTTCAAAAGTCAGAATTTCAAAGCAACACAGTAATTTCTTGAACACCCCCAGGTACACGTTGCTGAGTGCACTTTTCCAGATATTCAGCTTGCATTTCCAGTTTCCATCAGTTTTCCCAGAAATATGTACAGGGTCACCACTAATATAAATAAAAATCACATGGAATATGCTTATTAGTCATATTCTTCATATTCTACTCATATACCATTTTCAGTTACATTAGAAGGATTTAACTTATAAAAGGAACATACATTAAATGAAAAACAACAGTTACTGGTGGGAATGAACAATACATTTGTTCAGTAGCTTGTTTTGTATTCGTAGATATGTCATTGATAGTTTGAATGTCTAGTATTAGCTATGAAATAGGTGATACTGGTCATTGCTGCAGCGAAATACAGTGGGTTAATCAGACTAACAATCTGATTCTATGTATTTATTTCTATATTCCTGCATCTTCTGATATAAATCTGTGGAACTCTGAGTCACATTACAGAAGGACAGAATTGTCTAGTCTTATAATAGTAGATTCATGGAGATTCATTTCATTCTTGTTGCAATTCACTATTCTACAGAACATTCTGAAAAAGCATTGCAGGAATATCTTTCTTTCTTTCCTTTTCTTTTTTTTTTTTTTTTTTTTTTTCCCCTCGGAATGACAATCTGCCTCCCTAAAATCCATCTGGAGTTTCCCCTGAATAAATAATTTGTGGTCTAAATTATTCAATGATATTGCTATGTGATGTTAAACATCTGTTGTGTTTCATCCCTCAAAGTTCATTTCACTGATTGGTCAAGAAATTTTTTCTTTTAGTTAAAAAAATTGTTTGGGGTACCTTGAATTAAATGCATTAAATATATGTATACAAGAAAATAATATACATTTTATCACCTACAATGATAGTAAGGTCTTTGTAGGTGACAGATATTACTAATCCTGTAGATACTACTGAAAAGGTTTTTAATATAAGCATCCCGGAAAAGATTAGAACAAAAATGACTATACCAGGATTCCTGAGTTATAAATGAAGTTGTTTTTCTGGGAAAGCACCTGCTTTTATATATTAATGAGAAATTTCACGGGGGCATATTTTGCCCTCAGACACTCATGCATAAATCAAATTGATTTCAATAGAAATCATGAGTGCATATTTGGTTGCTTTTACTGGAGCAGCAGTATTGCAGAGGCTTCTGCAGAGATTACACAGCTAGATTTGCCTTTAACCTTAAAATCCCCATTTTACACTTGAATTGGCAATTTTAGCTTCCAGATCTGACAAACTCATTCCAGAGGGAAATAAAATCTCCCAAGAAGAGCTAGAGATTGGCAGAGTGTCCTAGAAAAAGTGTTAGTGTGTGCTTGTTCTGCTCCTACACCCATCCCCAGGCATCTGCTCTAGGCCATTTTCAGACCAGGATGATGGGTTAGAGGGACCTTTAATCTAATGTGGTACAACAAATTTTATGTCAGTGTGTAATCATGATTTTTCAAATGAATATATATATATATATATTTTTCAGGTTAAATGGAATGCTTTCTGTTTTAAACTTTCATTTTCTTGGTTTGTTGACTAGGAGCCACCACAGCCAATAGGTAACTTCTTTGACATGGTGGTGCTGGGTTGATGGTTGGAGTTACAGGTTTTTTGCAACCATAATGATTCTGGGATTTTGTAATCGTTTTGGAGAGCGTGGATACAACTTGTCATCTCAGTACACTCTTAAGCTTGCCTTCTCCAGGCTTACAACTGGGGGTATCAGAGTGAAGTTATCTACATGTCAACAGTCTTCATTGTGGCAGTTGTACAAACAGGAGAAAATAGGTTGAAAAAAACCCTCAAACAAATAAAAATCTAGCTTCATATTAAATTCCTTTAAAGCAATTTTGTCTTAAGATAGGGAGAAGAAGAAAACAAACAAAAAAAAAACTTACTTATTTGATTCTCTCTTAGCTGTATATTTTCTTTGAAAAAGACCAGTTAAAACCACCTACTGTGACTTTCTCCACATGCTCCAGCCTTGGATGCTATCCTGAGACCCCGCTCTCCTCTCAGTGCATTTTTTTAGAATGAAGTCTACTTCTGGCATTTTCAAAACACTGTCTGTGTTTTGCTAAATGTGGTAATGGTACATTTAGTGAGTCCACACCACCTCGTTATTTCTTTGACAGCATTCCTCTCAACACAAATAAACTACCCCCATGACCCCTCTCCCCTACAGCTGCATCTCAAATTCAAACATAACAGGTTATTTGAGAAGAAGCATTGATAACCCATGGCCCAGTGTGTACATTTAGCTCTGCAAGAATAAAGCCAGTGATAAAAAAAAGCAAAACCACCCACTTTGTTTACATGAGCTCCATATATTAAATGATTGAGAATGCTTTGAGAATGCTGCTTTTCCCCAGTTTTATATCAATTGGGAATGCAGCTAGCATCTGTATCAGTGATCAATATATCACCAAGCCAACAACTGACACCTGGGGGATCTGTATGCGTCTGAAAAATCCCACCACAGGCTCCCTTGTATCTAAACAAATTATTTCAAGTCAGTTAATTAACTAGACTTAAATACATTTGTATGTGTTCTGTGGTTCAATATGGAAATATTTAGACTTTTTTTTTTTTTTTTAATTCTGATTAAGTTCATCAACTCATATTCATCAGCTAGTTAATTCTTTTGTAATAGTTATTGATCTCACAACTCACAAAGTATCATTTCAGATAATAGACTGTTGAAAGAACATATGACCTTGTGGGCATCTTGGTATTTTAATCCAAGAATCATCCTAATAAGAACAATTTTTCTATCAGCCACTAGAGAGCAATGTCTCAGCTCACTCCATCAGCAATTCATTGACCTTCTTAACTTTAAGCGATTATTGCCTGACATTCAAACTAGGTTACATTTTGAGCTTTACTTTTCTCTGTACTCTCTCTTTTGGTAATGATGGTGGATGAAATGTGGCAGTCAGTTGATTGGGTACTTGAGTTCAGCTCTTACTAATCATAAACACGTGTTCTATTCCAACCCATTTGTACATGAAGTAGACTTTCGTAACACTGTCATCAGATGTGCAGAACTTTATTGCCAAAGGTCAAGTGTCTTGCTATAGTCAATGTCTGTACCTTGGCCTCTATCAGCTACTTGGATGGAATGTAAACTGAAAAATGTCTAGCATGTGGTCACAGAGAATACTGAGATTTAAAAACAGTCCCAGGATTAGTATGACCCACAGAATAATGAGGGAACAATCATGAGTATTTCTTTTCAACTTCTAATGACTCTGAAAAAGTCATGCATAATAAATATATGATTCACAGTCAGCTACTTAGCCTGCTGTCTTACAAATCCCTAATTTGTTATCTAGTAAATATAGTAACACTTAAAATACAGAAACTCAATCAATGAGTATCTCTTTCTGCCACTTATCTGGAATATACAAATTGCCATGCATTGCTGCTAGACATGATTACGGGTTACATGTACAAACCATGATTTAAAGAATTGTACAAAGTGCATCAAAAAGCTGAAGAAAAGAGTCATTTAAACATATTATTATTAGCTCTCCTCCTCCTGCCTCATTTCTTGTGGTGTACTGTTAGGACTGTTTCCCAAACACAGGACTTAGAAATGGAGAGTTATCTGATCAAAAGCCTGTTTTCAGAAGAGACTCCTGCAGGTGATCCTTTCTTTTATTACAATAGGATTTAGTAATATTGCTTCAAATTGTCAGGACAGAGTGCCAGACAGCATGTCTACCTCTGTGGTAGACATCATGAATTGCAAGGGAGAAGCACAGAGCCATGAAAACAGATGATCCCAAATGGGAATATTTGAAAAGCATCTAGTCTGTGTATGGCACTGAATAGAAATTGAGAAAGAATATTAGAAAACTCAATATCTAATTCATTTCATGGGTGAACCAGTCACATCCAGAGGTCTCTTCAAATCTCAACCATTCTGTCATCTGTCTAGTAGCATTTTCATTGAGTTTCCAATGACAGGCTGAAGTTCTATGAGCCTATGATGTAAATATAGTCAGGATTCAAAAAAACAAGAAGCCTAAATCCTGCAGGTACTAAATACACCTAATTATACCTACTTCAGTAGGAACTGTGCTGCTCTCTACTTGTGGTAATGAGATGATGTAGAACATTTTGTCTTAAGTACATAGGAGAGATATTCTCAGGATTGATAGCTTTATCTCACAATTTAAGTGGATTTTAGACATGTCAGATATTTCTGGTTTTCAAAATGCGTGTGAATATGTTGTATGGTTTTAATCTGTGTGGGTCCATGATCCTTTCCCTCTGTTATGTTTGAATTTTGGAACTGAAAATAAGAAAGCTTGTCAAAGTCTTTATTTTCCCTGGCTTCATGTCAAACCTATGTAGAACTCTACATTCAACATGTACTTTCATAAAACAGCATGGGTTTCATGAAATTGAAAAGATTTGTCAACTTTCAGAAGATGTACAGCTGAGATATCAGTTTGTGATTACATCTGAAATGTGGTAGTTAAGCTCCTTTCGTTGTTCTCAGTTTTGTCTTTAAAACTGTATGCTTTGCCAATGAATGCCACAAATGGTGTGCTTGAGATTAAAAAAACAAACCAAAATAAATTAAATTAAAAACTCAAACAATTACCCAGACTAATTGACCTATTTATAGGTTGGATTGATAGTCTGATGCCAATTCTATGAACATCAACAAGACCAACTGCCAAGTCCTATGCTTTCATCACTACTTCATGCATTGCTCAGGCTTTGGGCAGAGCACCTGGAAAGATGTGCGGAGAAGTATTATGCAACAATTGACTGAACATGAGCCAGCAGCATGCCCAAGAGGTAACAGCCTTAAGTTGCACTAGGGGAGGTTCAAGTTAGATACTACAAAAAATTTATTCTCAGAAAGCATGGTGGCGCATTGGCACAGGCTGCCCAGGGAAGTGGTGGAATCACCATCCATGGAGGTTTTCCAGAAAAGGGTACATGTGGCACTGAGACACATGGTCAGTAGGAATGGTGAGGATGGCGTGGTGGTTGGGTGAGGAGATCTTAAAGGTCTTTTCCAATTTTATTGATGCTACGATTCTAGGATTCTATTTTCTCAAACCTATTTGCTATGATTTCCAAAATATTCATTAACCTGCTCTGGTGTTACCACTCACATTTACACCAGTCAGATCTTTCAAATCCCTGGAAAAGTTTAACTATTAGAAGTAAAAATGTAACTGATCATAATCATGAAAAAATAAATACAAGCACACACATTTCTAGTGTTTATTTGTTGAGCACTTGGATAAATAATAGGTTACAGATTATAGTTATAAATTAAGAAACTAGGAAATACTTACTGTGATCTCTTGTTCTGCTCTCTCAGAGATTTTTTTTTTTCCAAATGACATCAATCAAAATTTTAAATCAAGTTCTATTATCAAATCATTTAGTTTTTTGTTTTTTTCTCTTGTTATTTTTGTTTGTTGTACAATCTCTGGGGAAGTTAGAAAGATAAATTCTTTCTGATAGTTTGATGTAAACAAATCACTGCATGATAAGAGAAAAAATTCTTAGAAATATTTAAGATAGGAATGAGATAAAGGATGTGTATGGAGTCTAACATATTTCTGCCTGATTCCTGGAGGCATTCAAAGCCAAGTTGGATGGGGCTATGAGCAACCTGATCTAGAGGGAGGTGCCCCTGCATGTAGCAGGGGGCTGAATCTAACTGATATTCAAGGTCCCTTCCAACTCAAGCCTCTCCATGATACTATGATTATTTGTAACTTTTGTCATGGCTGTTGTCCAAATTATTTTGAAGAGAAAGTAAATGAGATTTTACATGTAAAAATAATCATTTTTATATTTCTGCCGTTTTCTGATGGTCACAAATTCTGTGTCCAGTCCACTTAAAATTATACGCATCTGGTGAAAAGACTCCAATAAGAAGTAAAATATAAGAGAAAGTCTTGTATTACTTTTGCTTTGAAGTGATTTCATGCAGTTTCAGTTAATTCCCTCCCACTGGAGAAATGGATCATGGGATTCTCATTTAGGAGTGATTTTTAAGGATCAGTCTGCCTTTTTCTGCACCTTTAAATCAAAAGATGAAAACAACAAATGACTTCCAATGAGAAGGACTGATTGCGGATGTGGTTTTTCCACTTAATCCACACTAGATGTTAATTGTAAATCCTTTCTCTGATAGCAAGTATCTCTTTTAGCATGGACTGAAATCTAGGAAAGATCTGCCATTGACTTCAGAAATTATTAAACCAGCATACTTGTAGCACATTGCAAGGAACGATTATACGTCAGATATCAAATTTTTATTAGCACTGGAAAGGTACTCAGCCTTCTCAATTCCATTTATATGCTGACAGAAGACAAAGAATTTAAATCAAAATTCCTTTGTTAAAAATGATTTTTCTTCTGCTATTAATTTCATTTAGATAAGAGAAAAGACGTAGGATTTTTTGTTTGCTTTGTATTTTATTCTTACTATTTTTTTACTCAGACTCTTCCTCTAAAATATTGCTTAACTAAAGGTTTCACCCTGGTTTATATGTTATTTAAGAAATGAGGCTCTTACACACCTTATGTGCAAGTGTCAGGGAATTTTTTGCTGGAAATCCTACTTAAATGTAAAACAAGAAAACAAGATTTCCTGGAATTGTCCCAGCAATATGTCAACAGTAGAGGACAGCTGAGGATTTGTGTGTTGTGTGCGTGAAGGAGAAACTACAGTTTTGGCTTTTCCCCCCTGTATTACTTATGCACACAGAAACACGTGCACAAGCACAGACACGGAAGGGCAGCACAGAGGAAACAGAAGACATTGCATTTGACACTAATATCTCAGTAAAATATAACTGGTACTGTTTGGCCAGCGTGAAGTAATTTTAAACTGAAAAAAAAAAAATCCAAAATATAATCATTAACTACTTTGGTGGGCCCATTCAAGAGCACAACAGTAAAATGAAGTCAAGGGAAAACTACTAAGTAATAAAACTCTAAATGCAAATTGATTGATACTGAATAAGTTATCTAGACTTTTCAAAATATGTCCTTTTTCCTCTTAAATAGAAATTTCACTCAGAAGCTCAGAAGCATTTCATATATAGTAAGAGTTCTCCCTGATCTCAGTATTAGGAATAAAATAAATTATTTTACTGCTGACAATAATTAAGCAGAGGATCATTAGTAAAATCCAACCATAATCTGTATGCTTACTAGAGGAACACTGAAAGAGTCTCCACAGATCTTTTCACAATTGCTATTTCCTGTCCCTTTTGAATACACATTACCCATTCTCTTCTCCTATCTATCAAAAAGATTCTCATGTACAGACTGAGTGGATGTTTACTATAGTCTGTCAAACCTCAGAGCTCAGCTCATGGGAGGTGCACATCTGCTTGCTTAATGTGAGGATGCTCAAGCAGTGATGAGTTTCTTGACATATGAAAATAAAATAGTGAGCTGCTTTGTCAAAGGATCCCATAAATAATGTGCTGTAAGCGAGCACTGTATTAATAAGAGAATTAAGAAATGAACCTATGCAAATTGTCCCCAGTTCCAAACTTTGAATACAAGAATATAATTTTGGTTGTATCACACAATTAAAATACATTGATTAATGTAAACTTTTACTTTCCAAACCCCAAAGCACTTTATGAGCTGTGCAACAAATGCAGGAACAGTTTCACTTATTAACAAAGGCTGAAATCTCCACAGTAGAGCTCTGCATCTGTTAATTAAAGTACATATGTAGCCCAAATTTCTTTTACAACACCCTCGTGTGCCATCTCTATATCTCAGGCTGGGAACCAAAGCGGTGAAGTTGCTATTAATCTCCACCAGCTCAGATTTTATCCCAGGGATATTATGAAACTAGATAAAATCTATATAGAGATCTCATGGCAGTGCAAGGAGTAAACATGAGTTGAAGAGAGAACTCCTCTATCTGAACACCAAAAATGGTGCTGGTGAGTGGTATTAATTTTCCAACATCAAACATGGTTTTCTTTATTCTACTAGGAGATGAGTTGCATTTGGCCTCTGAAAATCTTCATTGAGTTCTAGGGAGGTAGGGCTTTTCATGCGTCATAATTGATGGATTTGTAATTAACAAGCTATGCAGCAGGAAGAAAATCATAGCATGATGACTAGATTACAAACCCAGTTCTTTCATCCTGTTTCTTGTGATTTTGCAATGGCTCTGATTGTAGCTCCTCTGACATTTGCATAACTTCATAAGCATTTGAGGTGCATGCTGATTTTATATTTTATCTCATTTGATGTGTTGCAGGTGTTTGTCAGTGACTACCAGAATTTCTATTACAGTCAGCTTTTATTCTCTTGAAATATTTGTGCAGAAGAATATAACACTGAGGCATGTCACAATTCCATGTTAATCCTGCTAAGTGGAAAGACTTACAGAAGGTATAAAAAGAACTGTAGAAGAGAGGAGCTTGTGTCTGATGGCTACAGGGGCACTGAGGGAGTGGGTTTGACTTTGAATAGTGTATGAGAGAATTTGAGTGACTTTGCATCCATCTGTATTCAGCAAGATATCTATGCATATGATTAATGTTGTCTCTTCTTCTCCCTAGGTTGCTGCCTTTGCCTCTTGATTAACACCTTCTAGTTTCTTGTCACCACTGAGACATCAATGGAACTTCAGTATGACAGATGCCCTCATGGTAAACACACTCAAAAATGACTTGAGCTAAAAGTTTGGGCTGGAAAGTTGAAAAGTGTTAGCAGCTGTGAATAAGAATGGTAGGGCATTATGTACAGGTTATTGGACCTAGTGATTTGAGGTAAGATTTTATGTTAGTGACTTAGAACACTTACTCCAACTCGTTTTTTCCCAGGTTTCTTCATCTTCTGCAACCTGGATTCCTTCTCTGACTCCTACATTGAGATAAAAATATCTGACTAACAAAATATCCGACTATATGATGTGTGAAGCTTTATTCATTCAGGTGTATGTAGAAATTCAGGATCTTTATGTGGCAATATTTACAGAAAGCAGGTAGCAGATGTGTAACTGTATTTGTATGTAAAATGGTAAATAGAACACACATTGCATTGTTTTTAGTGGCCACTTCAACTTCTATTCCATTTGCTCAATTGGTCATTCACACCAAAATCATACAGAAAAATCTGCTTATATCTTCCTTGGGACAGAAGAAGTTGGTACAGAGTAACCAAATATGGGCAATACAAAAGAATCTGTACAAAGGAAATGCTTCACTCTGACTGAAAACAGAGTCTTCAAGAGAAATGTGCTGAAGTTTTACTGCCCAGCTCATACTGCACTGAGAAAAATGTTGTCAGCATAATCTTCTGTTTACAGAATTCTTGAAAGCATTCACCTTTCCTTTTTCTACCCTTCTGACTAATTATATTGAACAAAAAATGAACTATCAGGTCGGAGAACTTTTTTTTTTTGTCGTTTTACTCAGTCGTAGAAGGGTCATCAGATAGCAAATGCAACTTCAAGAAGGAACAAGGATTAAAATCACCTTCAGGTACCTCAAACTCTGTTGTATGGTTGGTGCATACAGGGAGAACCGTAATTAACCTTTGTTTATGCTACTGTCCTGCAGTAGGCAATAATGTATATTATCATTGCCTACATATTTTACTGCAAGTTGTAATGGAATACCAGTAGGAAGGTTCAACCTCTACTGCCATACCACCAACATCTGCCTCTGACGTCACCAGCCAACATAATAAAATAGGAGGCATTACTTTTGGAACAGCCCTTGTGCTTAAGTCTTCTTCATTTGGGTAACGAGAAGAAACATTATACCAGAAATGTAGCATATTTATAAGAAATGGCTGCATTTGTAAGAAGAGAATTACATGCTTCTGCAGAATGAACTCTGATTTCAAAAATAAAACCTTTCTTCTTAGTCTGCATTAATAACTGCATGTAGAAATAATACAGGCAGCTGTGGTAGAATGTGCATCATACAAACTCATTTATAAACAAATTTAACTTTGTATATGGGAACTATGACAAAAGGGAGGTATTTTGCAGAATAACTCATTTTTATAGAGAAAATGACTCACATGCACTTGACAGCTTTTTGTGAACAACAAAATCAGAATTTGTCCACCAGCTAAACAAGGATTTTCA
This sequence comes from Centrocercus urophasianus, assembly GCF_019232065.1. NCBI lineage: Eukaryota > Metazoa > Chordata > Aves > Galliformes > Phasianidae > Centrocercus > Centrocercus urophasianus. The sequence continues at coordinate 2,252,036 of NW_024885355.1, forward strand.
GCTTGCCTGTTTTTTGTACTTCACAGGGCCAGCTACTCCCTCTGCCACACAGCCTGCACAAGGAACAGTGAATGGGGGTGGACTTCTATTTGCAAGAAGAAATGACAGTGCCAGTACCACTGAATTTTTTAAAGAATGAAAAAAAGAGAAAGATTCTACTTTCTTTGCCCCTGCTCCAATGTGCTAATGTGCCAGAGTCACTTTAACAGAATAACAAAATAATACTTGTGCAGATATTGAACCTGCCTTTTACACGCTCAGCGACACATTCTCAATCACCCACTCCCAGCATTCCCCTTCATTTGCTGGCAGAATTTATTCTTATACAGTAAATCTGATGGACAACTTATGTTGGATTCTGTGCCTAACACGAGTATTGCATCAGCCAGAAGGATTTATAGCATTACAATTGATTTTCCTGCATCTCAAAGGAATGGTTTGTTATACTCACAGGTATAATTTCATACATAATGTTTTGGAGAAACCTTTCTGTCCTTCCTCCTCATTTTACTAAACCACACTCATGATTTACTATACTTTTTACTTCTGAAATTAATACATAAGTACATTCCTCTGTAACTAATATCCCTTTGAAAATATTATTGGCTTTCTATATTGAGTCTAAAACGTTGCGTTTGAGGGCACTCATGGCTATCATGAAGCATACATTTCTAGACTGCCTTGTAGTTGACAGCCACAAGATGCAATTTTTTGTCATCCTGTTGTCCTCACTCTTTGTATTTTGCTACAGGTTCACCATTGTTAGGTACTTAAAATAGTTGCTATTACTAATAAGGATCAACTTAGAGATATTATCCATCATCTTGATGCTTTGGAGTCAGTCCTCCAAGGTACAAAAGCATCATCATTGAATGATGAACTGTGAGTGTCTTGCTGAATGATTCAGAGGTGAACCCTGCAATACCATGGTTAATATTCAGAGGTGTGTGACCTCTGATTTTGCAGTCAGAAAAAAGCTTGCCTTCTTTTATTTTTCCTGCCTAGGATTACAAAGATAAGGAGATGAGATAAATTGCATATTTATGCTCATTTCCATCTCCCACAAGGAATCTGAGAGGTACTTACAATGCACTTATTTGGTTCTGATATTTTGTTCAGGAAAATGTTTCCACAAACATTTTATAGACTTGCTGTAAATAATACAATCACACACTTCAATAATAAGTATGCAACAAAGAGAAGGAGAGAGACAGCTGGGGCACAAGCAGAGATTTTCAGTGTGCTGCTGAATGTATGATACAGCTGAAGGCAGAGTGGCTGATCTAGAATCATAGAATCATAGAATCATAGAATCATAGAATCATAGAATCATAGAATCATAGAATCATAGAATCATAGAATCATCTACTTTCAACCCCCCTGCTATCTGCACATCCTGCCTGGCCTTGAATGCCTCCAGGAATGGGGCATCCACAACCTCCTTGGGCAACCTGCCCCATTGTGTCACCACCCTCTCAGTGAAAAACTTCCTTCTAATATCCAACCTAAACCTCCCCTGTCTCAGTTTAAAACAGTGAAGTGAAGCCAGGTCATTTCATAGAACTGAAAACCATTACTGTTGAGTATTCTCCAGTGCCATTAATGTGTTCCTCACAAGGCTCAAAAAAATAAACAGAACAAAATTAGAAAAAAAAGCAAAACACCACAGCTGGTGAGATAGAGACAAATGGGTTTGTTCATGTTCTTTTTAGAATTGTAAGACTCTGTATGGCAGTCTCCATAGAACTCCCATGAGGGAGATGGATGAAAAATCCCTGGAGCACAGAGTGAAGAAAATGGGTGCCTCTTCTCTAGCGAGACTGAAAGGAAGCATGAAAGTCTGTTTGGGGAAAGCATAGAAATGCATGAGTAGACTACAGAAACTTCTGATGAAATTATATGCCTTCAAGCAGAGATAAAATCTGTTTCAAAATTATCCTTGTGTCAACTGAAGCCTAATGGTCATTTTAAAAAATAACGTTGGATACACTTACATCAGCACTGTTGAACATCAGGGCTCATTGTCTGCGTGTGTCCAAAAGTAATCCTTGTCACATAGGTCAACTGGAACATAACAGTTCATGTTTGGGTTATTAGTTTTTCTCAGACTTGAAAGAAGAATCACCACATGCAAATTGCGTTGGTTTCAGGTGCAACACAAATTCTGAACCATGCCCAGAAATAGTTTGGAATAACATTGTGTTTCGCTCCCAGTTAACTACTGCATAACAAGGCAGCTGAATTCTAGTGTCCAGGAATGTTTCTTCTTTACAGTTAATTGGCATACACATATCCATCATGACCAGCTCCATTATAAGAAAATGCTTCGGCATTAGATGCCTTTTAAAGGCACGTGCTAGCTATTCATACTTCAGTATAAATTTCCATATCCTTATAGGATAAGTTTTGTCATTTCTGAGCACAGTCCTATCTGCTGATCTCAGACCAAAGCATTGTGAGTTACAGAATTCAGTCCTGTGTTTGACATCAGTTCTGCTCTGGCCTCTGACGTGTCTCAGTCTTTCTACTTCAGTTTCTTTCTTTATAGAGGTTTGGAAAAACTCAATCATTACAACAAAGCTCTTTGGAGATGAGAATCTTCATTGGTTATGCAGAATTATCCTCCCTTGACACCCTGTCTAAGAGAATCTGGTTACAGCAAATAATGCTTTGGCCCAATGTCACTCGTTTGACAAACTGTAACAGATATGCCAAACTGAATTCTGATGAATATTATATTCAATTATTTTTGAGACTTCTGTCATATTTAAGCCTTCATGAGAAATGTGAAATATTAAGATCTAGACTTGATATTTGATTGAACTATTCAAAAGGCTCCAAATAGTATATCCTGAAAATGTGAGACTACCTGATAGGCTTCTGGCCATAGATGACTTATACGGGCTATTACTTTTCCCTGAAGTGACACCCATCTATATCTTTCCTGACTTAGTCTTCTATCCTTCTCTTTCCCATTTATTTGCTTGTCTTGGCTCTCTCATCTCCTGACTACACCATAACCCTTTCCTGCTGAATCCTTCAAAGCCTGAAGGCGTAGTATGGATAAAGAGTTATTGCTTTCTGATGTTTCTATCTATGTTACTGCCATTCTTCACTTTGCTGTCAGGATGAAAATTCCAAGATTTGCCCTTGAATCTGAAGTTATTTTTACCTCCGGCAGTTTTTCACCCCATTTCCATGCGTTGAGCTTTCCCTGGAATGCTGCCAGAAGTTATCTTTATCCCATCACCCTCCTGCTGTTGCCAAAACCCTTACTCATATGTCAATTGCATTTCAATTTTTTAATAATCTTCCTTTATTTCCAGTATATGCATTTTACAGGGAGTTGCCAAGCTATCCAATCCATAAGGACTATCAGTGCTATACCCATTATTTTATAGCTACCCTCTTGCTGTCACATTATTATCTCTAAATGGTTCACTAACTGGAACACAGGACCCAGAAAAAAAGGTCTAAACAGAGGAAATGAAAGGAACTTGGAGATCATAGAATGGATCATAGAATCGTAGAATGATTTACCAGTTTGGCTCTCTAACTGTTTCTAACATTCATTTTGAGTTCACGTTTATAAATCATAACTTAAAAGTGCAGCAAATGTCTTCTCCAAATTGAAAACATGAGATTTAAAATTCAGAATGCCCGATGCTGAAGTGACTGATACTTCCTGCCACCTGGTGGAAAGGTTTATTAGTTGCATTTTTTCTCTTGGATGAGTTCACTAAAATGAAGATTTTTTGAATTCACAGGTTTTTAGTGTGCAGTGAAGCCCAGAAAGACTAGATATTCCCAATTAACTAGCTGCATTGTATCTTCCAGACCATCAGTGGGACCTCTAAGGACAGAAGAGTAAAGAAAATCTACCCAAACTCTGGATACTCTGTGGTTACTCTCAAGGGTCAACTGTATTGTATTGAGTATTGTAGCTACTCTGAAGCCTCGTTTGGTTTAAAGCTGTGTTGAGTTTGTTCTCATGAGCTTCAGCATTTTAGACTTTCCATCAGGTCTCTCATGTGCTAATTTAAGACATATTGTCCTGTGGCTACTCAAATTGTGACAGCAGTGGGTGATATGTCCTTATTGATTTTACTCCTATAGTTCACCCTGATTATGCTCCCTTCCATAAAATGAGCAGGTACAGGAGTGAATGAGTACAGGACCTTCTCAATGTATACTGTATATTCTCATCTATACTTGCTTCACAGTAAATATTGTGGTGGACAGTCGCCAATGCTGTGGAAAGATGTTACATCGAAACAAACAGAAAAAAAAGATCTATGGAGATGAAGGTCATAGTCTACCTGAAAAGTTGACTTCAGGCCTTCACGATGATAAGGAGCTTAGAGATTTCAAGCTCTAGTTACTATGTTCCATTATGTCTAAAAAAAGGTCTTGTAGCTGATTGTGAACCATATAGATATGAGAGAGATACTGCTCGAGGCAAGGGCATTTTTACATTCTGGATTGTGGTAAGGACGTTTTTAGCAACATGCTAAATATACAAATTCTACATTTAATCCTATGACTCCTGAAGGTAAAATGTAAAATCTGTTCTGGTTACAGTTCTCTAAGTTCAGGACTAACATTTCCCAGGCAAATAACTTTGGTATAGTAGATTTTGCTTATCTGATCTGTTGTGTTCTTGATTGCACTATGCAGCAAATTAAAGAGCAGAGATAGAAGACATTTCTCTTGTCTGACCCCAAATTAACCAAAAAGTAATACTCTCTTCTGTATTGTCAGAACCAAGTTTTATTCTGTAAGGGAACAATCTAAACCATAGTGAAAAAGGAGAGAAACATCTCTCTTTTCTTGATTTCACCTTACTACTTCTATTTCACCAAAGCCAATGACGGTAATGCCAGTAACTGCTACCATGAAATGTTTGTTCTTCATGTGCCCAAATCATTAGAGTACTTGGTTCTATGCATTTGGAGTCACTGAAAAATGCTGTTGTACAGCCTAAAATTTAGATATTGAGATGAATCCGGAGGCCTAGTACTCATTACAAAATAACTGTACGTAGCTACTAAAGTGATTAAGTTTTAGAATTTCCATTTGGATGATAAAATGCAAACTCCACATCATCTTGCTGGAAACAGAAGCCAAGCTCGTAGGCATTAAAATAACTGGTAGATCCAGGACTCTCCAAAAAATATTTCCAGTAAGGTATGTTAATTGTAATGACAATTTTGCAATGAAATCCCATAAAAAAAACTGTATGTGATGTAAAAATACTGAAGAATAGAATTGTATATTGACTCTACATACAGAATAGAAGCCTAACAAGATACCACCCGCCCAGTATACTTTCGGAGGGGAAAGTACTCAAAATCTGTCATAACACTGCAACTCTAAGTTAACATCAAGACAGTTAAGGCAAATTCTTCCTTATTTGTTACAGAATCATTTTTGTCTGAGTGCTGAAAAGGGCTTTCCAGTTTGGCGTCATTCCTCCAGAAATGGCCTTAGATATGTTGTGTAAGGGAAGAAACTTCAGGTAGACTGCCTTAACTGTGCTGCTGAGAGATCAGATACTGGATAGTAAATGGGGTTACATCAGGCTGGCAGCCACTGAGTAGTGGGGTTCCACTGGGCTTCATTTTAGGACCAATTCTCTTCGGGGTTTTCAGTAATGACTTGGATGTGTGACTTGAAGGTGCAATAAGTTAAGTTAGTGGATGACACTCAAATGGGAGGAGCTGTTGATTCCTTCAAGAGTAGAGAGATCTTCAAGAGCTGAGAAATCTTGACAAATTGGAGGTCTGTGCAAGCATAACCCACATGAAATTTTACAAGAGCAAGAGCTAGTTCTTTATCTGGGACAGTGCAACTCTGGATATGCGTACAGACTGAGGGATGAGAGGCTGGAAGGTTGACCTGAAGGAAGGGATCTAAGGGGCTCCGTTTTACAATAAATTGAATGAGTCAACAATGTGCCCTGGAGCCAAAAGGACTAATTGCATCCTGAGCCTCATCAGGACAAGCACTGTCAGCTGGGAAAGGGAAGAGATTTTCTCTCTGCACTGTGATATAGCTTCACCTCAAGCAGTGGGTGCAGTTTGGGCACTACAGTTTAAGAAGGGCATAAAAACTACTAGTGAGTGTCCAAAGAAGAGCTACAAATATAATTAAGGGTCTTGAGGTCAAGATGTATCAGGAGTAGCTAAGGTTCCTTGGTGGAGACAGATGGGAGGCCTCATGGCAGCCTACAGCCCCTCATAGGGAGTGGAGGGGCAGCACTTATCTCTGTCCTCTGGTGACAGACAAAGGATCTGAGGGAATGGCATGGAACTGCATCAGAGAGGGTCAGAGTTAGTATTAGGGAAAGGTTCTTCACTCAGAGAGGATGTTCAGGCACTAGAACAGGCTTCTCAGGGCAACGGTCACAGCACCAAGCTTGTTGGAGTTAAGAAGGGTTTGGATAATGCTACCAGAAGTATTATTTGAATTTTAGATGATCCTATGTGGAAGTAGCAGTTGATTTTGATGATAATTATGGGTCTGTTCCCACTTGGGATATTCTATGATTCTGTGATTACATGATTCTAAGAAACTTATCACCTTGTAGCTAAGAAAAGCCTCTTCTTGACTAACATTATAAGTAAGTATCTATCAGTTGGACAGGATTATTTACATATCAATACAAAGTGATAAACCTCTATATGAGTAATCAGTGTGATCATGAAAAATACAATCTGCTTTCCAATGTCATCTGGGTTCACTTGATCTAAATTGTTCCTGCAATATCAACCATCACTTGTAGTGATGCTCATGGTTCTTATTAGCAAACAAAGAATGGAAATGAAACAATGAAAAGGAAAAGAAAAAAAAAAAGAAAAAGAAAAGAAAGTGTGAACACACAAATAAAATCAGCCTGACATAAATTCTGCAAAGATAAATGGTACAAATTCTGTAAGAGAATATGACCTGCTGCTTCTTTCGTTACTAAAATAAGTAAATGTTTTAGATTTATATATTACATTCTACACTAAATCACTGAAGTTTTTTCTTTCTTTTTAGTACATGGAATTATTTTTAGGGAAAGGGAAATAAAAATTTCTCCATACCTGGGTGGTAAGATCTATAGATAAAAATTGATATATACATTTTTTTTCCCACTGGACCTCTCAGTCACTGACAGAATGGGCATGCTCTGCTTCTTTGTGTTCTTTCAAATTGAGATTCTTCAAAAGACAGGATAATAAATATTCTTTTTACATTTAAATATGTACTGGGGAAAGCATAAAAAAAAAAAGAACCTTGTTGTGGAGCATGGGCATTTCTGTTGTGGATCCAATCTAAGGTCTTGGGAGTGACAGTTTCTATCTATGCTCCTTCTGCATGTATCCATTGAAAGGGCTATGTATACAATCACTGGAAAAATCAGTATTACATAGATAGATTTTATCTCTTTTTATCATGCTTGTATGGGTACAAATTTACAACAAGATTTTCACAGCAGTGTACCTTCAGCTCACAAACAGAAAATCCTCCAGAAAATGAAATGGCAGATATGCCTAGTACAAATGGAAGTTTTCAGGAGTATGTGTTAATTTGTATTGAATTTTTAAGATAGTTTACCTCTGCAGGAAAGACTGAGTTGCTATTTTATTTGCATAAGATTTATCTAAAGTTCAGCTGGATCTCTGAATCTTAATACAATAAGGAGTAGAGGAGAGATACTGGAAGCAGGAATACGGAGAGTGTCTCACAACTGCTTTAAGCAGAAAGAGCAGTAAACAAATTTTAATATTGCTTGGCAGGTTGCTACTCTGCTTATCAAGGAAGCCAGTTGTTGTAGAACCAGGTTGGTTCTTAACCCGTATTGAAGTCAAATCAAAGATCAATGTGACTGTTAGATCTTTGTGAAAGGCATGACAGAAAGGAAGAAAACACGGATCAGAGAAGAAACAAGTAATTGAACTTCAGAAGTGACAAATAACAGCAAAGCCGACACGTGGACTTATGAATTCAAGTAAAAGGAACTATGTGCACACTGAAAAGTCAAATAAGAGTAGCAATGGGGAACTCAGATCTCTGAAAGACGTTAATCTTGTCCTAAAGAAGGATAAAACAGATGGGAGGAGGAAAAGACAAAATGAATAAAGAAACAAACTAAAGACAACATCCACACTGATTTTATTAGTCCTGCTTTGGCATTCCATTTTCATATCAGCCACTTCTTAGTAGGTAGAGAAATAGATTTTTTTTGTTTGTTTATTATCTATATATTACCCAAGCATCTTATTACACTCTACATTTGCTAAATCTAATGTTATTCAATGACTCTATTAGCTTAAAAGCAAATTTTTAAATTTACTATTCGTTTTCTCCCAGCCAGAATCTTGGACCAGATCTGGCTACACTTGTCTCTGTGCCATCTCTCAAACACACAGATGACTGTCACCTCAGACTGAGGGCCAAAAAATATAGCTTGATATAGTTTTGACAACATACACAGCTGCCCTCCCTACCTCTTGTCTGTTGCCCATAAAGAAGCACCACAGTCAGCTGGCATCTATTATGGCTAACCTCCCGCTGACCTTCACCACTCAGATGCTTGAAACTGGTAACATTTTAAAATACAATTCAGTGACAACATTTGAATTCAACAATGAAGTATTAACAGACTGGAATTCTCACTCTGTCTCTGAGCACTACTTGGATAAATAACATTACTCTGAAGTGGTAAAGCTTTGGATATAAAGGAAAATATGTAATCTGTATTTTGTTGATGAGCATCAGATTTTTTTTTCACCTCTAGGTGTTACGGCAGTACAAGTCTGTGTCTTTGGCTAATGTGACTTGACTGATGTGTTTTCCCATGCAGTGTATCAAATTGGGCACCTGTTAGAGACTGCAGGGTGATGCCCTCTGATTTTGAGTAGCTTGACTTACCTTGCCTTTTCCTGTACACCCAAATATATATAGAGAAAGGGGAGAAAAAACATGTTTTGTACAAAAACAGAAGTACTGCCTGAGCGCTCCCCAAACACAATTTTGACTCAATAGGAGCAGAGTTATTCTTAAGACCTGACTTGCAGCAAGTAAGTTCCATTTAGAATTCCCAAATATTATGCAACTTTCAGTCCAAACAATGAAGAATTATATCCTTTTTGGTTTTGAAAAATCCAACAGCTTATAGCTCGTGAATAACCTTAACAAAAGCTGTTCATGTTTGCAAGTGCTGAGTTTCACCTACTGTCGTGAAGCTGCTCCTTTTTTGAGAAGCATTTACTTTGAGAAAGCACTGTGTTTACAACACACAACATAAGTTCTAATTCAGGAGAGCAATAGCAATAGATGAGAGATATTGTGTCTATTAGTTAAGACACAAAGTGATTCATTTAATGCATAATACCTTTCAATAATCAAGACAATTTACTGTCATAGATCAGTATGGACCTATGAAGGTGATTCAGGGTGAGTAAAACACAAAAATATTTCTTCTCAGAACCCCTTTTATTTTGCTGATTTTTAAACCACTGAAAGACTATATCTTCTTCTGTGTAGATTTATTCTCTTTAAGAGTTCCTAATAAAGAAGTATCATAGTAAGTTATGTCCATTGAGACATCTTTATGTACTGTTTTATTAACTTTTTAAAGGAATTTGAACAGGTCAGAGGTGTTCTATTTTTCTTTGGACAGTTTACGACCCTATTCTCCAAGAATTGTACTACTCTCTCCTTAATTAGCTCCCTATCATTTTGTTGTCTATTTTATTTCCAGCTTGCACCTTAGCTGAGGTAGTTTATGTGCCAATATACTCACTGATAGAGTTTCCAAATCTTTAAAACAAGCTTTGTGTCTTGCCTTCCTTCCTTAACCCAAAGATATGACATAGCTTGTGTGTGTTAACAGTGGACAAGGACTTCATTTTGCAGCAGGAAAACTCCAGATTAAAAGGAGTTAATAATTCAGCAAATTTTTCAGCTGAGGTTCACTGCTTTTCCTAGAGAAACACAACTTCAGTGGATTTATTGGTAGGGTGGCCTGAGGAGACTTCTGGAGATGTCTGGTTCACATTCCTAATTGAAGTAGCAACAGATTCCAGCAGTGAATCAGGCCCACTGTGTCATTGTTTAGGACAGTCCTGAAAGCCTTCAAGTATGGAGATTCCACATTTTCTGCGCATAACTTGTTCAAGTACTGTATTACCTTCCTAGTGCTTTTTTTTCCTAATGTCTGATCTGAACCAGCTTTTGGTCATTGCTCCTTTACTGCCTTTCACTTCTAAGGAGAGTTTGGCTTCATTTTCTCTGAAACTCCCCTCCACGTAGTTCATGGTTGGTATCAGATTCGCCTTTTCACTTTCTAGACTGAACAAGCCCAGGTATTGCTGTGGACCATGTGCTGTTGGCCTCAGCCAAATGTCCTGAATCCTTCTCCCCATTATTGCTTAGTTAGACTGAGTACTACTCTAAGTGAGACCTTACCAACACTGAGAAAAGTAGTATTTTCCTTTGAACTTCTGTCAGTGCTTTTTGGTAGACCAGTATGGAACATATTCAGTGGCATATATTCCTTCTTAGAGACAATTTTGGTCTCCAAACTCTTGTCAGCAATCTCTGCTAGACTCTTCTTATGTCAATGTTAGGGTTATTTTGCTGTAGTGCAGAATTTTTCACTTTTCCTTACTGAATCTGATACAGTTTCTGTTAGATCAGTCTTCAAGTTTGTCTATATCACTCATATTAGAAACTGCCATTTCTTGTAAGTTACTATCCAAATTCATAGACATCTACAAAATTGCTGAAGGTGTACTTGACTGTTGCTTATGTCTTTGATGAAAATGATGAACAATATGGGTCCCACCACTGAATTATGGGTTACTCCACTCATTTCTGTCGGCCATCTGAATGGTCAGCCATGATCAACACTCCTTCAGCTTACTCTTCCAACCAATCTGTCATATTGACTGGTCATGTAGACTGCAATACTTTGGTTTCTAAATGAAAAAGCAGTAGGGAAAAACATCAGAGAAAGCTGCAGATCTACATACCTGAACTAAAACTGAATTCAGAATGAGATACAATGCCCTCAGACCACTTCCTGGTAAACCTTAATAGCTGACATTCCTTTTTGTTTTGCTTTCTCAGGAGTCTGTTAAATACTTTCCTCAGTTTATTACTCTGAAGATTACCAAGATAAATCTGTGTCTGTTTTTGTTGAGGATCAGATCCTAGACACCAGAGTTCTTGCAGTCATAACATGCTCCAGTTCTCATGTGGTGATTTACCCAAGTTGTTTAGGGAACAACAGAACTAATGAAGCTTAGTTTCCTACGAGTGTGTGCCCAGTAACTCTCAGTGTGCCAAGCCCCAGCTGCCTTCTGTAGAAGTTAAAAAAAATATTTCAGAATGTAACATTTCAGTTACCTGCAGAATTCTTGGTAACTTCTCAACATGACCAAATTTCCCAGCTCTTTCTGTGTCTGATAGGGCAAGAAGAAGGTGCTGTGCTTAGTTTGTATATGTATTTGTGGAAGGACTTGTGCATTGGATGTGTAACAGACAAGCACTGAACTGAACCTAGAGCCTTTTCCTCAGTGAGGTACTTTATAAAGATTCTTTTCTATAGCCAGTCTCTAGTTTTCACTAAAGTATACGTTTTCTTGCCTGTTTCTCCCTTTCTGCACACCCTGTTTAGATGGACCACTGCATTTGGAGTTAGCTTGGCATGCCAGATAATGGCAGATATAAGAGGGGACACAAAACTTATTTCCCTAAGAAACCCGACTAAGACACTTTTGAGCTGCTTCCCTTCTACAAAATAAAATCAACAACTGACTTAAGTTTTCTCTTTCACTCTTTTTTTTCTTCCCCTGATACAAATGATTTAAATTTACACAGTAGTCATAATCATTAATCTAGGCAAAAAATGTTTGGGTTATGCTTTGCTTGCTTTCTCTGTCATATTTCTGACCTTGAAAGCTTATCACATGGGGAGGGAAGACAGTACTTCTGATTTTCTATGGTATTGGACAAAGTACTGCTCCTTTAAAGCACTGAATATTCCCTTCAGATATAGTTTACATTGCCCCTAAATTCAGCCAAAATTTCTAAAAAGTCCACTGTGTTATTCCTATTTCAGACTGTGCAGTTTTCTTAAGATAAATGCAATTTTACAGGAAAGAGAAAGGAGAGGTATCTGAGATCAAACTAGTTTTTTTTCAGGACCACTAACTGGAGGACAAGAATCAGCAGATCTCTTACCCACCAGTGAATGACTGTGAGATACTTAGCTACTTGCCAGGTGAAATTACAAGAGCTGTCTAACACATAGCAGCTGGAAAACTAACAGCTTCATTCATTCTCCACAAAACTACAAGCATGGTTTTAAGATTCCTGTACAACATGATCTATTCCTTTTTTTTTTTCTATCTCTGCAGGAAAAAAGGAAGTAAAAGTTAAGTTCTTTACAGAGAGAGAGTGGTGAGGTGCTGGAATAGCTGCCCAGAAAGGTTGTGGATGCCCCATCCCTGGAGGTATTCAAGGCCAGATTGGATGGGGCCCTGGGCAGCCTGGTCTGGTATTAAATGTGGAGGTTGGTGGCCCTGCATGTGGCAGCGGGGTTGGAGATTCGTGATCCTTGAGATCTTTTCCAACCCCGGCCATTCTGTGATTCTGTGATTCATTCTGTGAAAAGCATAAAAAGAAGACTTTTGCTTCCTACTAACTTGAATGAGGATTTTGGAGGAAGAAAGCCTTTTTCCTGGTATATAAATATAGGATCCACAAAACTTCATTTTCTAAAGTTGTTTCACTTCTTAACCATATACTTTGCTTACATAACTTCATTATTTCTGCACATAGATCTGCAAAGACACAGTCTGAGCAAGTGGTAATGCTATTTCTGTGAGCTAGAGCACAGCTTAATATTTCAGCCTTTGCAATTGAAAAGTTGTGAGTGGAGGAACAATACTTAGCAAATGACCCATGCCTTCATAATCCTATGCAAACACTGAGATGACTGCATCTCCACAGTAACTCTGATGACTTCAAAATGCTTAGAATGGATTTAGCTCATCAAGAGAAATGCTAGACATGTCTCACTCTTTAAATGTATTCATTTCCCTTTGAAATTGATTTAATGAGTAAGTTGATTTGGCCTAAACAATCAACAGAATCAGACTTCAAAATGCATATTATATTATATATATATATATATGTAAATATGTATGCATGTTCAAGCACATACACAGCTATATTTGAATATAAATGTATATATAGACAGACAGTCTAGTTTTGTTCTTTTGGTCTTCTGATTATCTTTCTACAGAAGATAGTTAAGATCCCTTGATTACCTACTAAGAAACTGGAGTACAGCATACCTGTTAATGGCTTATTGCACTCAAGGCCGTGATTGGTAGCAGGAAATTCTGAAGAGAAGAAGAAGCTCTGTAGCTTTTTATAACAGGATAGCAGTAGGAATTCACGGAATCACAGAATTGCAGGGGTTGGGAGGGACCCCAAGAGATCATCGAGTTCAACCCCCCTGCTAAAGCATGTACCCTACAGTATGTTGCACAGGTAGACATCCAGATGGATCTGGAATATCTCCATACAAGGAGAGTCCACAACCTGTCTGTGCAATCTGTTCCTGTGCTCCGTCAAACTTTCCAAGTTTCATAACAAGGATGTTGTAGGAGATGGTATCAAACACCTTGCTGAAGTAAAGGTACACAACATCCACTGTTTTCCCCTCATCTGCTTGTCTGTTTCTTATCAGATATTATAGTATATCATAAATTCACTCTCACAAAACAACCAAAATAAATGCTGTCCTGTTGATTTCTCAGGGGATAACATATAGCTCTCTACAGCTCCCTGAAAGGAGACTGTGGTGAAGTGGGGGTCAGCTTCTTCTCCCAGATAACAGCAACAAGATGACAGGTGATAGCCTTAAGCTGCATCAGGGAAGGTTCAGGTTGGACATTAGGAAAAAAAATTCTTGGAGTGCTGAGGCATTGCAACAGGTTGCCCAGAGAGTTGGTGAAGTCACCATCCTTGGAGGTGTTTAAGGTAAGGTAGATTTAGTTATTAGGGACATGGTTTAGTGGGCAGTATTGATAGTAAATCAGTGGTTGGACTTGATGATCTTAGAATTCCATCCTTAATGATTCTGTGATATAAGGCACCGTGTATGCAGAGTATTTTTAAAATTGGAACAATTTTCTTTTCCCCTCCTTGCTCACTTTTGAATTTTACTTGCTTGGAATGATTTTAATTTATTTCCAGGCGAATGAGAAATCTGTGTCTACAGATTTTTAAGCAAAGCAATTGAAATGCTATAATTATCAGGTAGTAAGAGAGGAGACAAAAGTTCACGAAGTCGTCATTTGAGGTATTGTGTGCAGATTAACTTAGGATGCAATTGCTAAGAGACATTAGCTTGTTTCCATTGTACATGTGCAATTTTTATGCACAAGATATGTGGAATGCTATTTTTCATACTGTCAACATATAAATCACCTTTTAAGGTAATTAATTATCACTATTCTCATATTGTGATAGAGAACTCTTGTTTGCAAGTCTATTTTTTGTAGAAAGCTAAAAAAATAATCTAAAACCCCAAATCTATATTCACTAAATGACTTTGCCTTCGTTTCCTGTTCTATTCACTATTTTTAAGAATAGCAAAATACCTAGAGATGCGGAGAGGAAAATGATAACTGCCTAGAGCAATTTGAAAGGTTTTAGTTTTAAAAAAGGTACGAATTAATTTAGTGTAATAATGGGTATGACTACAAGTTATGGGATAAAAGCAAGAAATGGAAAATAATGGTGAAGTACTGAGAGGAGAAGTGGGAAAAGGAGAAAAAGAAAGAGAGTGAGGCCTATTAATCTTTAGAGAAATCTCCAAAGGGGAATAATATCAGCCCTATTTCTTGGTATTTAAAAGTAGACTGAAGAAGAGGTGAATAAATGTACAGCAAGGAACAATACTGCATTACCAGAGGTTAATGAAATGATCTAATAGAGCTCTGCTGCCTGAGTGGCTTTCCACAGATATAGGCCATATATAGTCTCATACTAAGGTATCTTTTAGTGCAAATATAGGATGGTTAGGACTTCTCTTAACTTTGACCAGAAGTATAGGAAAGTTATTCAATGAAAATTATTCTAACCTTCCCCCCTCCTGTTTTGTTTTGGTTTTTTTTGTTTTGTTTTTTTTTTCTCCACAAAACTTCATAATTTATAGCCAACCCATCCCCTTCTCTATTTCCTTCTCTTCCTTTACCTCAAATCATACACAGAGACCATAATTATGAGTGACACTGAAGGTGGTAAAGCAGCATTGGCAACAGTATTACTACAGTTTTTCTAAATATGTACAAATTTACATATAAATGTATACTTAAATTTCACAGGAATGACCATACGGTTTTAGAGTATGATGTTCATGGTATTTTTCAACAAGATCTTACAAAAGGGATATCAATCTTTCCAATGAACTGTTAAGAAGTAATATTATCTTCAGTGAAGTTTTTGATCTGTTTTCGTCAGGAACAAAAGTAAAAGGACTGGATTGTGTTTAGTTTTCTGCTATATAAAACTGCTAAAAAACGCCTTTAATGAAATACTCTAACTTCTTAAGCTGTGAAGTATTTTGGTTTTGATATTCTGCCTGAAAGTTATGATCTTCTAAGGGCTTTTTTTTTTTTTTTTTTCCTTAAATTGTGTCAAATTTAATTCATAAGCAGAAGTCATTTATCTTCTCTTGTCTTTCTCTGGTGCTTACTTTTGATGTATTTATAGGTAGAAACCATGCCCTCTGTCAGATTTAATTTTGTCAGACCAAATAAATCAAACTCATCTAGTTTCTTTGTTCCTCTCATTGTTTGCATAATCTTTTTTTTTTTTTTTACACCAATTCAGATTTTCATTAAACTAAATTTTCATTAAACTAAGTATGAATACCCTGAGAACAATGCACAACAATATTTTGCAACAGGAATAACTGTTACAGTTGAATTCCTGTTTTTCAAAAAACAACAGCATAAATACTTTCCTTCATGTGATCCTAAAAACAGATTTGATATTTTTCATGGTCATATTACACTTCTCACTGCAGGGTGTCCTGTGACTGACTGGCAGATGCAAACTCTCCATATCACATGCAAGCGATGAGCTTAAAATCTAAGTTCCTAAAGGCCTCAATCTCACATTTATTGTTAAATGTCTTCCCACTTCTGCTTCTCTCATCCTTAAAATGATCTAATTTGCCCTGCACAATATTTCATCCATCCACTAAACTGATAATGTCACCTCATTATCTGATTAGACTTGTGATCATTTTGTTGATGAAATAAAAATAACCCCTAATTCCAACCTGCTCCATGAATATCTTTCTTTCCTCTAAACCTGTAGATTCTTTCAAAACACCTTTTGTAACTGTCCCAGTAGCCAAATGCTTACCAGCTTTAATACTTGCACTAACAGTATCTTCACTTCTTAAAGATTTCCCGTGTGCAATTACATCCAATCCTTCAAAGAAATCTTGATAAATTGAATCCTCCCATGAGTGGTAAAGTTTTTTAAACTCAGTCCTAATTAGCTAAATACTCATAAAAATTCAATCTCCTCTCAAAGGATAAGGAAGACTCATTTGATTTACATTCTGAGTCATTCGTCTCACGTACCCCAGATGAAGCCATCTCAGCTCCAACCTGGGAAGCACAACTTGTTTCATTATCTCCATTTGTCAGTGAATGTGTTAATTGCCCTTTCTGGAATTCTTTTTATAGATCCTGCATTCCTTCAAATGCTGAATGCATTGCCCTCAAAGCAAGACAAAGCCTGTGTAGGGACTTTCATGATTTTGAACTTGTACTGACAGCCTAGGTTATGAAATTTAAACTGTTGGTTTCCAATGATGCAGAACTACTTTTACAGGCTCAAAGGGTTGTGATTACTGACTATCAAGTTGGAGGCTAGTTGTTGGTGGTTTATTCTTGGGTTCAGTACTGCCACCAATGCTGTTCAACATCTTTATTATCATGCTGAATGATGGAGCATAGTACACCTTCTGCAAATTTGTAGATGAAACAAAACACTGGAGGAATGATGTGTGCACTAGATAGTTGATATGCCATTCAGAAGGAGCCCTGATAGGCTGGAGAAATGAGATAACAGGAACTTCATGAAGTTCATTTAACGTGTAATACAGCAGAGGTTCTTTGGTCTTGTCACAAAAGGGAAATATTCAATTCTGCTAATGCAGAAGACTAAATCTATGCTTCAAGACACATTGAATCCAAATGGCTGGAAGGAAGCTTTGCAGACCTAATGGTCATAGTGGATGCTGAAGTGAACATGAGCTAGCAATACACTCTTCTGGCTTCTTGGGCTGCATTAGAACCTATCAGCACTGGAGGTGATCCTGCCCCTCTGCTTGGCACATCTCAATTGCCCATCCAAGTTCCAAGTCTGGCCCCCACAGTTTGAAATGATACACTGGAGCAAGTTCAGCAAAATGCCATTAAGATAATCAAATGATTTGAGCACTTGATATCTGAGGAGAGGCTAGGCCTATGCATCCTGAAGAAGAGATGGCTCAGATGTATTTTAGAAATGTATATAAATACATGACCAGTGTGAACACGACCACAATTCTATTTAAATAAAAGAAAGCACATTTTACTGTAGCAGTGTTCAAACATTGGAACCATAGGCACAGGGAATTTGTAGTCTCTGTCTTTAGAGAAATTCAAATCTTGACTGTGCACAGCCTTTGAGCAACTTGCTCTGGCTAACTCAGCTTTGAACAGGGTCTTTGGGCCATACCATCTCCAGGCATACCTTCCAGCTTCAGCAATTCTGTGATTCATGGTTTTAAGTTTCAAATAATTAGTATCTGAGTTGTTAATGAAGGAAGTTTCCTGTCAGAGTTTTATTCACCAAAGGAAATGTGAAATTCTCCCATTTACTCTGTGCTTCAAGTGTCTCTAACTTATATAAATCATTTACTGAATGTTGTCATTTTATGCAACTATTTGTGGAGTTTAAAAATTTGTATGAGATTTATACATAAAATATGATTTCTGCTTTTCTCACTGCAGTCTTCTGTCTTGGTGGGATGCAGATAGATAAATTCAGTATTCAAGACACATTTCCTTCCATGGAAGGAGCAAAACAGACTTCCTGCCCCACTCTTGGATGACATTCTAAGTATAATCTAGGAGAACTGGAACAACAACAGTAAAAAGTAGTAAAATATGGATTTCTTGTTAACAGCTTTTATTGAAATAGACACTATTTCACATGTAGCTTTTGCAGCTGGTGGCTTGTAGCTCAGATTTGGCCCTTATGCCTTCCTAAGGCAGCATCCACAGACATATAACCTCCTATCAAAGGAGGACTGGGGCAGGACTGGGAAGATGCTAGCACAGTGGCTGTCTTAATTAAATTGGTGCTGGTCCCACAGATCAAGGCAGTTACTGAAGTAAACTGAATAAATATGGCTGTTTAAATTCTAGCCAAATGGAACAGGTTCATATGTTTTTCACTGTTTCAAGGAAGCACCCCAATTGAATAGGATTTTCACATTCGTGTTTAATTATTGTTACTTAACAAATGTTCTCTTGAGCTGTTGAGTTCTGGCCCTTTGTTTTGTTTTGCAGTATTTTCTTTTTTTATTGCATCTATCATCAAGAATAAACAAAATGTATACCAAATCTGTAATTAATTCTGATTCAGTGGAAAGTTTTCAGCAGAATTTGTTTCATGCCTGGAACTGGCTTAGTTTAGAGGTCTGAGTTCCCAGATACATATGGAGGAAAGAAGGAAAGATAGAATAGAATGTACACAGAGTAATGAAAATCAGAAAAGAATCCCTTAAACGTGTAATAAGAAAATAACCCAACAATAAGTGTATATTTTGCTAAAGAGTTAGGTCTCTTAAACAGAAGTCTGCAAAAGATAATGATTTAACAAATATGACTGACAGTTACCACACTACCTCTTTAATCATGCTTTTTTCACTCAAGAATACTCTATATTTTCAGCACATTTCAAATACGTTTTTGAGCTGAATGAGCCACTAACTTCAAAGGAATGAACAAACAGAGGATTTATGTAGAGCTAAATGGACTGATATGTTCAGTGAACACTTGTAAAATGGGACCATGCTAAGCTACAGTCAACCCTAACAGAAAGGATCTGCTTTATCTTCTGTAGTTGGTGTTCTCAGTGAGCTTACACTGTAATTGACATTTTAGGTCAAATTTATTATTTATGTACTCATGTGTTGAATATCTGTTTTAATTATTCACACAACTGATGTGTTTGACCATGAACTCATCCTAGCCAGTGTGGTATACTTTCCTACAGGCAGCTGCAGTCTCATACCCCAGATCTTCCTATAATCAAGGAAATAAGACCCTAATCATTTATGACTGAGGTTGATGTCTCTGAATGTTCTCAAATTACTGGGTTCTTCTCAGGAGATATCCATCTCATTTTTTATACATTTATTTATTATTTGCTCTAGAAATATGAAGCACAGGTACAACATATGCATTTGGAATTACCTACCAATCCAGACCAACTTCTACACACATGAGAGGAGCTTTGAGCCTGATTTCTTACTATGGAACTGCTTTCAACCCACCAATTCTGTCAGTTGTGAATTGTCCACAATGCACCATTTCTTTTATTGCACTGAAGGTACTCTAGAGTCCTTGCCGGAACAAGAATTTCAAGTACTTAATTTGGACCTGGGAAGCTTCGTGAATATCTGATCAAAATTAAAGCAAAGTTAATCATTGGAATTTTTAAAACCATAGAAATGTACAAACTAATAACGTGCACAATTAGTTGACCCTGCCCTAGAAGAAGGGCAAATGCTTAAATTGACATTAGGGGTAATGTCTTCTCACAGGTGTTAGTGATTCTCCAATGGCAGATATACTTGAGCGTTCACTAAGACTTTGCGAGAGATCACAACCTGTCAAAATTGTCTTTGATTGCAATGAAAGAAGAGGGGTCAAAATTACAAGACTGCACTCAGTAAATATGGAACTCCATATTTAACAAAAAGTAAAAATAATTAAGGAGTGGTCATCTTGAAGTCGGGCTTTTGTGTTCAGTTATACTGAGTGCCTGTAGCATGTAATCTTGGTCCCTTTTCTCTCCAGATTATAGATGACATTTAGACCATTCGCTTCACACATACATGTAGTTCAAACAAACACAGAAATATACAATGAAGTTTATGTATCCAAGTCCCATCTCGACAGGGCATTAGGCTATGAACAGTGGTGCAACCACTGAATGTAAGGTAAAAATAATTGAAATTCCAAAGAGGCCATTCATCATGAAATTTTCCTTAAGAGTGTCATTCATCATCTTCTGTCAAAGGACCCAGAATACTGGCAAAAAATACCATCCACCTTAAAACAATTATTTAAATGCAATCACCACACAAAGTAATGTAATGTATTTTAGCTATATGGGAAATTGAAAAGGCTCACACTGTTACTAAGATAGAAGAAAAAATAGGAAGCATGGATATGCTTAGGAAAATTGCAGTTTCAGGTTTATGGAGCGCAGCCCTGTGGACAGGGATCTGGGTCCTACTCTGCCCTGCACCACTGCTGCCTCATCTTGAGCACTGCATGCAGCTTTGCGTGTCACAGTATAGGAAGGACATAAAACTATTAGAGCGTGTCCAAGGGAGGGCTACAAAGATGAGGAAGGGTCTGGAGGACAAGGAGTATGGGGAGCAGCTGAATTCCCTTGGTTTGTTCGGCCTGGAGAAGAGGAGGATGAGGGGAGACTTCATGCAGCTCTTCTTGGAGGCCTGCAGCTCCTCACAGGGTGCAGAGGAGCAGCACTGAGCTCTGCTCTCTGGTGACAGAATCACAGAATCACAGAATCACAGAATTGTAGGGGTTGGAAGGGACCTCCAGAGATCATCGAGTCCAACCCCCCTGCCAAAGCAGGTTCCCTACACCAGGTCGCACAGGTAGGCATCCAGGCAGGTCTTGAACATCTCCAGAGAAGGAGACTCCACCACCTCCCTGGGCAGCCTGTTCCAGTGCTCCGTCACCCTCACTGTAAAGAAGTTCTTGCGCACATTTGTGCGGAACTTCCTATGCTGCAGTTTCCAGCCGTTTCCCCTCGTCCTGTCTCCACTCACCACTGAAAACAGTCTGGCCTCGCCATTCTGCCCCCCACACCTTAGATATTTATAGACCTGGATCAGGTCCCCTCTCAGTCTCCTTTTCTCAAGGCTGAACAGACCCAGTTCACTCAGCCTTTCCTCGTAGGAGAGATGCTCCAGGCCCTTCACCATCTTCGTGGCCCTCCGCTGGACTCTTTCCAACAGATCCTTGTCTTTTTTGTACTGGGGAGCCCAGAACTGGACACAGTACTCCAGATGAGGTCTTACCAGGGCAGAGTAGAGGGGGAGGATCACCTCCTTCGACCTGCTGGACACGCTCTTTTTAATGCACCCTAGTAAGCCATTGGCCTTTTTGGCCACAAGGGCACACTGCTGGCTCATGGCCAACCTGTCGTCCACCAGGACACCCAGGTCCCTCTCCGCAGAGCTCCCCTCCAGCAGGTCATCCCCCAACCTGTACTGGTGCATGGAATTATTCCTCCATGACAGACAGGACAGGACTCGAGGGAACCACATGTCTCTGCTTCAGAGGAGGGTCAGGGGCAGTGAGGAAAAGGCTGTGCCCCAGAGGGCAGAGGGCAGGGAACAGGCTGCTCAGGGATCATTGGGACACAGACACTGGGTTTGTGTTTGGGCAGTGCTGTGCGGAGTCAACAGGGTTGGGCTCAGTGATCCTTGTGGGTCCCTTGGAAATTGAGAATATCTATCTGCAGTAAGATTTGTAAACTCATGAAGATACACTAAATATTTCATTTTTAACACGGTGTTTGAATTTCAAAGTGTAAAATTCAGAACAAACTTAGTTAGGGAATTCTGATTTATGCTTGTGGTAGAAAATAATTCTATCACTGAAATTCAGTTATAAATAGAGTTCAAAAATGCAACAGTAAATGAAGAAAATACTGAGAATTTTCAGAGAAAGGACATCTTAATTTGTACAAAGGGAATGGGTATCCGTCAAACTGTGATTACAGCACAGGTATAAAAGTAGAGCAGTAATGATATTTCTAACTCTTCCCACAGTAAGCTCGTAATCTCTAGCAATTTGCAGTTCAGTGACTTCTGAGACCTTTCTGCCACTGAAACATGGCCAAGTATCTCTCAGAAAAATTAGAAGAATCAAGTGGTGTTTTCAGAGGCTATCAAAAGACAAAGGTAGTTTTCTCCTTGTGCTCCAAATTTTGAAAGAGAAAATTCTGTGACTGCAGGTTCATTTTCTAATATATATATTCGTAAAATATACCTTTTTTTCTTTTTTAAAATAATGTATGCCATAAAAATTAGAAAGACTGGCTTCCATGAACTGGTACAGCTTTAATACATTTCACACTGAATAAGACTTGTTCACATATTGTCTTAAAGGTAACATTTTCTCTCACTAACTCATTCCTTATTTAACACGCTGATGAATGTAACTAGATCAGCTGGTCAAATATAATAGCAAGTACTCTATTTCTTCTTGCAAATAACTTATGGATTTCTGAAATGATTTTCAGTTTAAAATAGTTGCAAAAAATTAGAGTAGAGGAAGTTTGTATTACTATGCTGATCATAGAATTCTTCAGCAGCAACCAGATCAAACAGCATGTAACTCCAAGATGTGTCTTTCCTATCGATTTCCCAGATAAATGTATTATTGTCTTCTACATATGAAAATCCTGTAATATATTCCTTTCTGTAATGTTTACTTTCAATTGGTATGTTACACAATATTGTGAAGCATTCATTTTTTGTTTTATTTATGCACTTATTAATGGAGATCAGATAAGTTAGACATGTAGATAGGAGGGGAAACGTAGAAGATAGTTTGCACACAGTTATATGACAATATCTTGTGAAAATTGGTGTTTTAACACATACTAAAATCTAGTCCCAAAATGTTGATTGTTTTGACACAAACTTATTTTTTGAAGAGAGTTCTTTTAGTTGTTCTTATTGCCATGTAAAATTATGCATAAAGGAAGGATTATATTCCATACAATTCCTGCTAATTATACACACATAGTTCAGTGTGAAGCAGATTGGTCTTTTTCTGTCTTAACATATTCCAGTCCTTGAATTTTAGTTGTAATTGCAAACATGGATATATGTAAAAGTGCATCATATGTAAATTGTTAAACCCAGAAGAAAGCAGTCCTGTTTGGATCACTTTTGCTCTTATAAATCAGCAATCTAAAATCTCCAGTCTAGGAGACATGTAAGAGTTGAAGCAGCATATAACTGTATTATTACCTTTTTACTACATTCTGACTGCTTTTGACAAATGTAACAGCAAGCAAAATCATTTGTAAAGGCTGCATCTGACTTTTTAGAATCCATTATGAGAACTGCAAAGACTGGTTATTTATTTAAAAGTCAAGTCTATGTTCAGCAGATTTTGCCTAGTGTGAACAGTGATATCACTTCTGTGCCACCTTTTTTCCATGCCTAAGTGGAATACAAGTAGTTTCTAATTACATAACCTGAATGTTTGGTATTTTAGTTTAGTCTCAAAGTACATCTGGCAAGCAGCTTTTGGTAGCAAACCCTTGTGAATTAATTTGCAACATCACCTCTGAAATGAGAATGTGCTGACTTGTTTTGCCTGGGTAATGATGTTACACTCTAATAGTATAGCAGTGCTCAGGGTCATTTCAGTGGTGAAAACTTCAGTCTATGCCTCTATTCCAATATTTATTTTAAGCTTTTTATTTTAATGAATATTTCTTCCCATAAAGCTAGAGCCCAGAATTTTCATGTTACTCAGACACACAGCTTCTCCTGTTCTCCATGTGTGAAAAATTGTAGAAAAAATTTGCAGTGCTTGGACAGAACTATTATTGACTGTGCTTTATTACAGGTAAACTAATGAGGATTAGTTCTGAGAAGAGCAATAATTTGAGCTTTCAGATTTTGTCATTAAGGTCAGCATAGAGACAACTCTAGCAAGATGAAGTCTATCAGGTTTTCAGGAAGCACTTTCCTTTTTCATGTAAAGGCTGAACTGGATTCTCTCATCAATAATCCTTGTTATCTAATGATAAGCAATGAGTTCTACAAACCGACTTTAGAATTTTTGAACTTGGGCTGCTGAGACATGGAAATAACACAGCTTCTATTCAAGCTGCTAGAGTTAATATAGTTCTTTTGTGTATTTTTGTCTTGCCATTTTGAAAATATACCATTAACTGTGAGACACAAATCATATAATCTGTCCTAATATCCTCGATCAAGTTTCTATATGAAACACTACCGCAAAATTATCTGTATTATCTACTAATTCAATCATATTGACCTCCTTTTCTCCTTTTCTTTTTTTGCTAACGATTCAAACACTCAAGAGTTTGCATGAGTTTGCCTGTCTCTTATGTGACACTTGCCAGCTTCAGGGACTATACCTGGATGAGATGAATCACTATTGTCTTTCCCCTGGAGACTATCTTCCTCTCAGTCTTAAGCTTTTTATTTTCTGAGGCTGAATTCTTGAGCATACTGCAGGCATCATTTTATGCTATCAGTGAAGAAAACTATCCTTCCCAGTAGGCAGAAACATAAACCCTTATTCATTATCTCCAAAGTCTGTATGTTTACCTCTAGAGTCTGCTCTCCCATATTTTTCACAGCTCTCATTGCAGAGGATGAATAATTTCTCCTCTACCTGAGAGGAGAAAGTATTTTTTGCTGATTTATTTCAATATATATATATATATATATATATATATATATATATATATAT
>NW_024885355.1:2277001-2334073 GCF_019232065.1 Centrocercus urophasianus
ATAGAGGAAAGAAACTTGGCTAGTGGCTGGAACAAGAGACTAGAAGGCAAGAGATTTGGGATTTATTCCTATCATTGCTATTTGCTTTTACATGATCATTGTCAAGTCATTTAACCTCTGTGTCTCAAGATGCTCTATATTAGAAAGAAAAAAAAAAATAACATTTCTCTATTCCAGGAGGATATTACATGGAGTGAGGCCTAATTAAAGCTAGTAAAGTGTTTTGAGATTCTTGGATAAAAGATGCGATAAGAAGTCCAACTATTAATTGCTTCATGCTCTCTACTAGATTTTAAGTCACATATCTCTTTGAATCATGGATCCCTATTACGTGAAGATTGGTAACACTATGGAATCCTGCAGCTGTTGGCCTTTTAATTTCAGAAACAGATGTCTTGTGAGATTGAGCCATCCTTACCAATAAACTAACCTAAAATCTTCAGAGTTCTGAAATAACGCAGGAAAATAGCATACCAGTAATTATTTTTTTTCCTCATCATTTTCTTCACATTATTCTCACTTTCTGTGTTAAGCCCACATCATACATATGCTTTTCCCAGCTGTTAGGTGGATTAGAAGTAATCTTTATTTTTTTCTATCCTTTTTTTCCTCCCCTCCATTGAAAATAAAAAATCTTCAGGAGATGTTGCAGGAAGGAGCATGTGTTGTATAAAATCACAAGCTGTGGAATAAGTAGAGAGAAACATAGCACTCGAATCAGCACAGCCTTACATGAATCCTAAGCAGTCACAGTTTCTTCTAAGCACGTGCATGGTTGTTACCCATTGTGTAGTGCAATCGCTTCTCCTTTGTCTGCCTTTTCCTCATACAGGATTACAACTGGCAAAGCACTCAAAAGACAGTGAAATTAATTAAAGAAAAGAATCCAATTTCTGCCATATAACAAAACAAACAATCAACAACAAATAAAATAAAACCTGACTTTTTTTTTTTTTTTTTTTTTTTTTTTTTTTTTAATAGCTGGGAAAACTACAGGCTACTGCCTTATCCATAACTTTCTATGTGCTGATGGAAGCTATTTGATTAATCACAGCATTGAATGGAACAGCAGGAACTACTGCTTTTCTAGAAGACCCAGATACAAATCCAAACACACCTCTCATTCCCACGATCTCCAGCTAAATACAACTTAAGAGTATTACTTAGTGATACTCTTAGTGAAGTCATTACTCTTAGTGAAGTTATATAGCATGCAAAGCACTTCAATAGTTAGCAATAACAGTATGTGAAATACCAAAGTCTGAGTGAGCTGCCCAGCTTCATCTAAACAAATGCAGAAGTACTTCAAGGAAACTGTGAAAAGTCAAACTCCAAGCAAATTTCAGTGTATAAAATACATCTCTACAGGTAGTTCTGGACTGGAGATAGATACCATTAATCAACATATAGCACAAAGTTCCATACAGCCACGTCAAAAAAAAAAAAAACAAAACAAAACAAAACAGCAATGATGGTGAATGTAACTTCTTTGAAGTAAAACAGCATTGAAAAATATTTTCAGGGGAAACCATACCTTCCACTCTAGCAAAAACAACTTTAATCTCTCACCATTTACCTGGGGTCTAATGTAAAACAGGAACTAGTGTGTTGTACTCAACTACAGGTGAGACCTTCCCACCTCTTTTTCTGGGTTATATTTACCTCTGTATTAATTAAAAATGCTACAGCTGCAATTGGAATCACGTTGTTCAATATTTATTATCATTTAAAATGTGAGGAAATTGAGACATATTGAAAATATTTTTGATCAATGTATTCTATCTTGAAAGGCTTTCAGGTGTGGCTGACCATTATTTCTGCAGACTAAATCTATAGTTTCAACTCTACATTCCAACTATTTGCCACCTAAGAAAATGTTTTGTGAAAGGTCATTTTAATTTTTATAATTGTACTACTTCTACCACAATTTCAGTCATCAGGCAGTGAAAGACCAGAATGTGATACTTAAGCAGTTTTACTGCAATCTTGTATGCTGTTACCTAATGTAATAGTTAATATTTTCAAGGTTATCAGTGCTGTTTCAGAGCTTTATTTCAAGCTGCTTCCAGTAATTACATAGTGGAGCACCTGTGCTGGATGAGAATCAAGGGTATTAAGACCAAAAATCTCATAGTCTGAAATAATGCTTTCTTTTTTTCTTAAATTGATTTTTTTTCATTTTTTTTTTTTTTTTAATTCTAGCAATCCAGCAGAATAGCCAGCACCCCAACTTGTGAGTGTATAAAAGCATGAGAAGTAGAAAATTAAAAGGTGACTGCACAGCAGATGCTCTAGTTGGCATAATTCAAGCTGCTAAAGTATAGATAAAGAGCACAAAAAATGAAAAACTAGAGCTCAGTTCTAAAGATCCCTTTTCAAAGAGGTTTCAGATTTTACTAGTAACAAAGAAAAGTACTATTGTAATGACTTAAATTTCTATGCAGTAGTGATATCTAGAGAAACGTCATCTGTCAGTGCACACATAACAGCAAGGCAAATAAACAAATGATTATCTGGTAAAAAGATTGCAATTCCTGTCTTTGGGAACAGAGCTGCTATTTCTTGTAATTGATTTATAGAGTTTATCGTGCTTTCGTTTCCAGCTGCAATGCCTGTTTCTTCCATATCACAAACCATACTGTGCCGAAGTATGCAGTATAGTGCTTTTTTGTTCAGTACAGCTTTTCTGTAGGATGTTCAGAAATCATCAGAACTCCAGTATGGCAGTAGTTTGCTACTAAAGAATCAATCTACATCAAAAATTGGTAAATATGACAACTCTGATAATTTATGGAATATAGGGGCTGTTGACTTTGGATTGGGTCCCCAGGCAACTTTGTATTAAAGTGAACAGGGTAACCAGATATTGTTTTTATATTTTCAGTAAACTTAGAGTGAGGTTTGAGAAATCTTTATGATTGCAAATCCTGTCAGGCATTTGGCTTCCAATAAAAACAAGTTGTTATTCTTTAGTCATAGTTCAGACAGTATAGATTTTACCTGGTGCAAATTACATTGATTACTAACTGTAATGTATTTAAAGAAGTGTGCTTACCAACAGCTTCTACCATCCCCCTGCTTGTGTACAACTATTTCCTTTAAGAACTGTAAATTTGCATTTGATAATTGATGCTCCACATCCAGAAACAACCAATTAGAGAAAAACAGGGTTGGGGGAGAAACACCAGGTGATATATTATATGCACACCTTAATCTCAGTGAGGATGAGTTCCACCTGAAAGAAGTTCCTCCAGCCTTTTGTGAAAGCATCCCAGGAAACATCTCCACAACATACCCAAACAGTTTAGTCCAGCGCTCAGTTTTCCCAACCCGGTCCAAGATTTTTGCTGCTGCATGAATATATTCAGCTTGAATTTAAATTCCAGCTTCTTTTTCTTTCTCCTATGAGCACAGCACAGAGAAGAAACTACCTACTTCTTTTCCCAACAGCTTTTTCATCTACTTCTAGCTCATCAAGATTCCTTCACTGCAAACCACCTTCAAGGACTTTCATATTTTTTTAAATCTCACTCAAGAAACTCTTGTAGCTCAACTGTGTTTTTCCACTGATGTCTGCACCCAGCTGGTTCATAGCTTTCTTAAATATCTTGGAATGGACTCTCCCTGAGATTGTATCAATATTAATTAGAGCAAAAGAATTATTTCACAATTTGCAGGCAGTACCCTTATTTACACTGTAAAATGCCATTTGAATTTTTTACATCAATATACTATTCTTCATTCATATCATCTTGGGAAGTTTCATAGCATTATAGCAGAGAGATTGGACACTGAGTTCCCCGAGTAAAATCCGTCATGATTCCCCACGTGAGCTTAAGTTTTGCCCAGCATGGAAAAATCTGTGTCCTACAGTGATCAAAGCAGTCAGTGATCACACTGACTTTTGAGAGAAAGTCATACTTTGAAACAAAAGGGTTTAAAAGATAATCTGGAAGCCACAGGACAAATTATATGCACACCTATGGCATTAGGTAACTAATTATCTCACACAGTTGGATCCTAACTTTAGAAATTGTTCTTCCTTTCTTCTGGTTCCCCATCTTCCTTCAGCATCAATGGATTTCCATTGGTCTTCTCCACTGGATATGAAATTATGTGATTTCTCTTGATATGTAATGTATGCTGCAGTGTATAAATTGTACAACATATGCCTGATAATCATATGAACTGCCTAATTACACAAACTCACAGACTCACAAAATAAGTTGGATTGGAAGAGAGAGATGTCTTGACATATACTTCAATCTCTGCTAGTTGGACTGTTGGTCTAACACACTGAGTTTTCTGTGGGACTTGTACAGTTGAATTTTCAGTATTGCATATGGAAATAAACCACTAAATACCAATATTTTCAACCCCTCCTCCCAGTATAGGTTCATGCAATATGTAAAATCATAGATCATTTCTCAGGATTATTCTCTCCTCCCCATTAAAGGAGCAAATAAACAAACAATAATAATAAAAAAAAGTTAATTTGTTTTTAATTAGTTGTGTGTCAAAGGGACAAGGATTTCAGCTACTGTGGCTACTACCACCGAGTAAAATTTCATTTGTTCCTTATCAGTCTTTATATTGTGTATCTCCATGTACAATAATCTGGCAAGTCATATCTACTGAGATCATCCTGGGTTTCTTCAGCTTAAATTAATGAGGTTTTTTCTCATTGTCAGGTACCAAATTGTCAACATATGAAGAATAGATTTTACAGAAGATTGAATGAAGTAGGAGTCCACAATGAGGACAGTACTGGAAATGCAAGAGTTAAAGTAACTAAAAAAAATAAAGTTATATTTTCTATTATTTCATTTTTTTATGATTTTTTTTTTTTTTTTTTTTAAGAAACAAGTCTTATCAGGCTTAATGGGTTTTAGTCATTCTTAACAGCTATCTAATGAGCTCTCCAATTATATAAAGAAGAGCAATTCAGTTCATACATTACCGTATCCCCTCACAGTTCTCCCTCTTCAGAAATGACTCACTCAAGGTCATGTAATAAACCAGATGCAGTTTTAGGACTAAGGCACAGGTGTTTCTGGCTTTTGACCTTATAACTACTCCTTTATGATGCGTGGTTTTCTTGATATTCCCCTCTTGAATACCTTAATATTTTACAGGCAATAACCAGTTCGGAATAAAAATGGTCCCCATGTTCATAGTCCCACAAACATTTTCAGTATCAAAAATGAATCAAACTCACAAGGTCTACAATGTGTATAACCACAACACTAGCAAAAAGGAAAAAAAAAAAAAAAGAAAAGCAACAGCTTTCTTACTCTTTCTATGAAAAAAGAGCTTTACATTTTCCTTAAGAAGGACAATACGTGGGTAAAAAAGCCTACAAAACATCACGATGCACAACAGCACAAAATACAGTCTGCAAATTTATTTCTCAAGGGAGAGTGGAAATGTGACCTAACAGTTCTGAAATTATTTAGAAAAAGGAGAGACAACTGTAAACATTTCCAATATCTTTTATATTTAGAAAACCTCTAATTGCTTATGATACTAGCATTTATGTAGCTCAAAGTTAAATACTGCAAAAGACAACAAAGCAAATACAAAGTTCTTACCAGCAGGACTGTTTGCTAGGGTAGATATTTCATCCGGTTCTTGTGTGATACTTTATCTCCAATAGAATCCATATACTATTACCAGAGACCTATAAAATGGTAAAGACAAAAAAACACCATAATTCTTTGAAGAATATTGTAAACAAGAAGTACAGTCTTAGTAAGATATATTACATGTTACCAATTTTTTATATTAAATATAAATAGAGTAGCTATTATAGAATCATAGAATCACAAGGTTGGAAATGACCTACAAGATCTAGTCCAACTGTCTCCTCATCACCGTTGCCACCACTAGCACTAAAAACCAAATAGTGCTGAAACATGAGCAAGGACAGCAAGAATGGTGGCACAATTATCTCCTCCAGCAGAGAAACCTTCATGTTGAGTTGGAACTTGGAGGTCCCCAACATGAATGTGTTTCCACATAGAAATACTAGCCACTGTTTCCAGTGTTTTCAAGGATATGCAGGTATACAACCCCTGCACTGGCTTACAGCTCTCATTCTTAAAGAAGTTCATTCTCTGTTGGGAGAGGACTGACCTCAATTGCAAGGCATTTTAAATAAGAAAAATATTGGAAGAAATGCCATATGAAAGTAACACAGGAAACTACTGGCTGGTGGTTGAGTTTTGTCAAAAAAAAAAAAAAAAGATTAATTATCTATACTGTAACATTTTCATGATATAAGATGGATAAAAATGGCATTGTGTACATCTGCTTGAATGCAGAGATTTTCCCAGTACAATCTGAAATTCCAGTGGGAACCTCAGTAAAAATATTTTGGAAAAAAACAAAAAAAAGTGGAATTTGTACTGCTCTGCTTTACCTTCTAAAATCTAAGACAATTCCTTTGGAGCTATCAGAGAATAAGAAGCACCTCTGAGAGCAAATCATGTAACCTCTCTTCACAAGAGCTGTTTAGATGTTCAGTACAGGTTGGACTAACAGGTACATAGCTTAGACAACATGAACTCCATCCCAAAAGTGCACAGGAAATAGGAAGAAAATAACAAGAATTAAATTGTCAAATTTCATTTCAACTATGTGTAGCTGTCCTCCACTCCTACAATCTGGTATGGTTCAGAAAGTCATCTGTATGGTTATGAAGTTCTGCTCTTAGCATTGCAAATCAGACTTCAGACACCTTTCCCAACAACTGCACTGAGATGACATGAGAAGTGAATAGATTTCTTTTCAGACCAAGGAAACCAAGTGCATGAAATCACGTCCAAGACCACTCTATTTAGACACGCTTTCCACATCTGAAGCAGTAGTAGGACACATAAAGCTAAACATTTACAAATAAACTGCAGAATACTCAGAGTACAGCATAAATATTTTATAAGTGTTCAGAACCTGCTAAAAATGTGTTCATTTTCTTTCACTTTTAGTAATGCAGCCTATGTACTGATAGCACCCATAGCTGATGTAACCACTTTATGCAAAAGGATTAATCTTGCCAAATATGAGATGGTTGCTGAGATACAGCCTGGTCTGCCCACTGAAGAAAAATTTTGGCATTTCAATCTGCTTCTAGTGAGTTCAGGAGCATCTTCACCCTACAAGCTCTTTAAGAATATTTTCCTGCTTAACATGCACCAATTAGAAGTAGGAAAGGCAGATGGCCTAAATAAATTAGGGATAGCATTCCAGCCTTGTCTCAGTTCATCACCATTGGCAAACCTAAGCAGCAGTAGCAGTCAGTAGTTAGAAAGAGAAGTATATGTATTTTTTTACTCCGTTCCTTTCCTGAACAAAATCAGAGCACAGCAGATGTTGGAGTACTCAGTTTGCAGAGATGTAGAAAGCAGAAACCTGGACAGGGTGCATGAAGTCTGAACATTTTCAGACAATGTTTTGATTTCTTGGTATTGCAAGCACTTCAAACTTCCACTGAAGAAAAGGACTTCCATTCCCTGCGCTAAGTATGTGTGATATTGCAGCCTTAAGTAGAAACACATTTTCTTCATATACATTTCTGAATGGACCCAACCATCTCCATGCCTTGGAAGGCCTAGAGTTAGTAGGTTTTTTAGATCTGATTAAGTTAAGTAGAACATCCTTTATAGATGTTGGTACAATGGCTTACAGGAAATCAGAAAAATCTGCATATCAAGAACATCTGCCACACAGCACATTATTGTCACAACAGGACCAATTCAGGTCCTGTTTTCCATCTCTCAAACCGCTGTGCAAAGGTGCTGGCAGGTAGACTGGTAACCGAGCTTTGAGATTTTAGATTGCTTTCTAAAACAACATCTGTTGTGCTAATGAAAATTAGCCTTAATGATGATCACAGGTCCATTTTATTTATCTATTTATTTGTTCATTTTAATAGTGATGGCTCCAGCTGCTCCATGGTGTTGTTATTAATGGGCTGTAATTCTTGACTATAGCATAGCTTCATGGACTGCACACTTAGTGACATTAGGGCATAGGCACTGGGTGGGTAGCTGAGCAGGGCAAACCTTATCATACAAAAAAAACCCTCAGACATTAAAATCACATGCAATCTCAGTAAATATCTCACAGAATTGTCTTATCAGTGAGAGGGAGTTTGTTTGGAAGAACCATAACAAGCAGATCATATTAGTAAGTGAAGTCATGCACAGTTCAAGACTGTTGAACAAAGGAGTAGAGTAGCATTTATACCTGGCCTCTGACTGAAACCAAATGAATGACTAATCTTTCAAAGTGCACATTTATACAGTTTTCTGACCTAAATAGACATGCCTATCTTCCCTGATTCAGTAGCCCTATTATATTTAGATAAAATCTTTTCCCCTCATCTAAGAAAATATGAGAGACTATATAGACTAAGTTGTAAGTAAGAAGAAATTTGAGGAATTTCATTCAGATGAAGAAAGCAACTTTCCTTCCTCTATATAGAGGCTGGAAAGTGCAAAAACCTCATAGCTTCACAAAGTAGATATGCCTAACTTCAGCTTTAAAATGTGATGAAGAAAAGTATTCAGATGGAAACATGGAAGACAGAAAAATTGAGGAGAAAAAAGAGATTAAAAACAAGGGATAGATGAGTGGACAGTGAAGTGGGTTCAGAACTGACTGAATGGCAGATCTCAGAGGACTGTGGTCAGCAGCACACAGTCTAGTTAGAGTTCTATAGCTAGTGATGTTCCCCAGGGGTTGGTGGTCAGTCCAGTCTTGTTCAACACCTTCATCATTGACCTGAATGAAGGGAGAGAGTGTATCCTCAGCAAGTTTGCTGATGATAAGAATCTGGGAGGCGTGGCTGACAAATCAGAAGGCTGTGCTGCCATTCAGTTAGACCCAGACAGGCTGAGAGTTGGATGGAGAGCAACTTGATGAGGTTCAACAAAGGCAAGAGCAGTGTTCTACATCTGGAGAAGAATAATCACACTCATCAAGTCTGACCTGCTGGAAAGCAGCTCTTCAGAGAAAGATCTGTGTGGCCCGGTGAAGGTCAGCAGTGTCCAAGGAGGCCAGTGGCCACTTTCAATGCCAGTGGGGTGCATTGAAAGACAGTGTCCAGCAGGATGAGGGAGGTGATTTTGCCACTTTACTCAGCCCTGGTAAGGCCACCTCTGGAGTACTGTGTCCAGTTCTGGGCTCTTCTGTTCAAGCAAGATAGGGAACTACTGAAGAAAGTCCATCGAAGGACCACAGAGATGACTGGGGGCCTGGAGCATCACTCTTATGAGGAAAGGCTGAATTACCTGGGTCTGTTCAGCCTGGAGAAGAGAAGACTGAGAGGGGATCTTATCAATGCTTATAAATATTTGAAGGATGACTGTTCAGTGTAAGGAGTCGGAAGATTTTCAGTGGTGCCCTATGACAGGACAAGGGACAGTGGACATAAGCTGGAACACAGGAAATCCCAGCTGAACATGAGAAAATAATTCTTTACTTCGAGTGAGACAGAGCACATGCTCTGTTGTGGTGCCTCTTTCTGTGGCTATGTTCAAAACCCACCTGTATGCTTTCCTGTGTAACCTACACAGGGAAACTGCTTTAACAGGGGATTTTGACCAGATGATCTCCAGAGGTCTCTTACAATCCCCATGATTCTGTGATACTATGATTCTTTAATTTTCATTCTATATTTTAAGCTGAAGACAAATTATAGGCCACAAGTGTATGCAAATATTCCATCAACCGGTTTACTTCTTCCTATGGACAGTATATATATATATATTTAAGTGCAGTTGGATTTTTTCCAGCAGATAATTAGAAAGCATACATAGCATATGCCGCATGTAAATTACATGGCTGTTTTTCAAATTTAGAAAGCTGGGCATTTTGCTGTTCAGAACTAAGTGTTTAATGTGTAGTAAGCATTATTAGATACCATTTGATTTCAATCTGAATAGCGTAACTAGGAAGCCCAGTCCCTGCATAGCTAGTTGCTATTGTGCTTTGACATGCCATCTTCAATGTTTTTTACCGATGAGAAATAATTGTTATTGGTATTTCCACTGTTAATGAAGGGTTTCCTGTTTCATTATATTGTACTTTTCTTGAAAGTCTTACAGCTTTATTCAACTTCTGTATATATATTATTTTTGTCCTTAAGTCCTTTCACTGGTGGTTCTACTTAAGTTGCGGCAGTCTTAAAGTATCTGGATTTTTAACTGGGATAAAGATATGTCAAAAAAATGTTTTTTTCCAGAGCTTTTGGAAAGCCTCACATCTGGGAACTTGTACCACATTTCTCAAAAGATGAGACTCAGGCATTTCATGCATTCCCAGATACTCACTTTGGTTACAAATATCTTTTTATAGCATTTGAGCTTTTTTAGGCTTACTCAAATCTAGGACTTACAGAACTGTGTAAATATCATATCACTGCATATAGCACTATTTGAATTAAAGTCCTGCTGTTTTAGGCACTGCACACAAATTACATCCAGATTGTCCTTTATCCCTAATTACTCTCTGTTTTTATTTATAGGTTTAAAAGAAGAGACAATTGGCCGTACCAAGTGCTGGTCTTCCTTAATAATTACTTACAGATACATCCCACTGTGAACAAAACCAGCTGCCATCTTCTATTATCTATGACAATCATTCATAAGAGGATAAAAAAACCACCCTTCTAAAATAGTACCTTTGACCTTCAGATTAAGTGGAGATTAAGTACCAAAACCTTAGAGGAGAAATTAATGTAGCAGACTGAAATTCAAAAATGTATGAACGTGAGTTCTGAGTCATAACTAAACAAGAAAATCACAAGTTATGGCATGGCTTTCAATAGCCACCAAATAATTGCACTGAACTTTTAGATTTGCCTTATGAAACACGTATATCAATAACCTTGCACTGAATTTGCAGGACGTTAAAAAGGCACTGAAGATGTCTTGTTTTTCCTTGTAAGTAAGAACCAAATGCACAGCAGGTGTGTAAGGAGGAAAGAAATCTCTGCATTATAGTAGCTTTATAAAGGTCCTGTTTCTCAACATCATGTGAATATGTGAATATCTGCAGATGGCAGATACTCTGAAATGGCAGTTCTCTCCTATGTTCAGACATCTGAATCGTATTCTAAATGCCTGTTTTAGGTAGAGCTAAATAGTCACTCAAAACTGTATCCATATTGATTGGTAAGAATGGGCCTCCTTTTCTCCAGACTGAACAATCCCAGTTCCCTCAACTGTTCCCCGTAAGACTTGTGCTCCAGACCTTTTGCTGGCTGCCCTTTGTTGCTCTTTTCTAGACGCTCTAGGGCCTCAATGTCCTGTAGTGAGGGGCCCAAAACAGAGCACTGTAGTTGAGGTGCGGCCTCACCAGAGCTCGATACAGAGGGACGATCATTTCCCTCCTGCTCCATTACTGATCATTTCCCTGCTCCTGCTGGCTGCAGTATTTCTGCTACAAGTAAGGAAGCCATTGACCTTCTTGACCACCTGGGCACACTGCTTGTTGAGTGTCAACCAACACCCCCAGATCCTTTTCCTCTACCAAGTTTTCCAGCCATTCTGCCCCAAGCCTGTAGCACTGCAAGAAACTCCTGACTGCATCAATTTGGCAGCTTGGTGAAAGGCTGAGCTTGGAGGAGCACACTGAGTTTTCTTTCTGTGCTGTCTGTGTCACATGTACTGCAAATTATTGTCAATTTATAAGATGTATTGGTCAGTTTATAAGATATACGAGAATGCCATAGTTCTTATCTGGAGCAGAGTTAACAATCTCTGATCTGCTGTTGCAATATATAACATTTTAAAATGCTCACAGCAAGTAATTAAAGAAATGGATTTATAAATCAGAAAAATAAACAGGAATGAGGAAGGCAAATTGTGTGATCCCTCAATAAACTGAAAAGATTCCTTTTCTGAAAAAAGACAAGCTAATGTAACTTTGAGCAGCAGTGCTGATGTAGCTGATACTTGATGAATCAGACGTGCTTGCAGAAGATGTCAGTTCCCATTTTCCTTCCTGTAACCTTTAAATAAAAATAAGTGACATTCTGACTTGTACCAGAATCCCTAATGAAACTGAAAGGCTGTTGAAATAATTACCTGGCAAATCAACATGCGTATTTATATAGATCATTTTCCTGCACCTTCTCACTTAGGCACCTAATTTCTCCTATCCATTTTGTTATTAAATCCCATGCATGGAGGAGTGGGGAAAAAAAAAAAAAAAAGAGAAACGGAGCATGAGCTGAAAGTGATAGAGTTTAGAGCTTAAAAGCAGGTGGAATTAAATGGAAATCTGGTCTTGAATTCTCTTTTTCTATACAACTATCTATCATCATTCAAGTCTTTCTAGGGACCCACGTTACCTGCAATTTTTTTTCTCTTCAGACTTTTTACCTGACAAAAAAAAAAAAAAAGATTAGAACTGCTTCTATTTCAAAATGTTTTTATGTTTACATCTATTTTTTTCTGTGTATTATGTCAAGTATGACATGAAAGTGCAGCCACTGTTTAGAAGCACTAACAACAGGCATTTGCACATACTATTTCAATATATCTCACAGAAGGATATTCACAAAGGCTAACTTAAGTCTTGGAAGACTAATTTCCCCAGGCTTCCATTACAGTTAGTTCAGATGAGGGATCCTTTGGAGAGTGATTCAGATTAGTAGAGTAACTTTTGTTAACCTTTCTGACTGTCCCCCAACGAGTATCATTTTATGACTAATTGGCATCCTCAGTCAATCCCCTTGCAAACAAACACCTACCTCAAATACACAGACCACATGAAATTGGTCTCTTGCTGGTATTCTCAGTAGTCTCTCACAGTAGCATTCATTCCTTTCAAGTTATTATAATTATAATGAAAAATACTGCTTTAACAGCAGGGTTGCTGTATGAAGTGGCACTGAATACTTGAATCATCACTGCATTGTTTTTCAGCTTCACTACATGGAAATATCAAACCTTGTTTCACCTGATAGTCTAGATGGACCCCATTGAGATATCTTCATATCTGATCAAAGGCCAGGTTAGAGATGATTCTTGCACTACAGCTCAAATCCTATTTAGCTAGTAATTTTAAGAATCATGTATTCATTTCTCAGATTCATTGGTGCTTTGAACAGAAAGTCTTGAGCTTTTTGCCAACAACTTGTGAATGCTGTGTAGATCTTACGGGAAGAGAGGGACTGACAAATTGCACATGATGAATGTATCTGCTTATTGTAATACTTCAGTTATGTGTGACTAACTGGCACTGCTGGAGTCAGTTAACACCAATCCATCCATAAAATGTATTTACTGAGCTAAGTCCAGAGTGTAGTGGTTAAAAAGTTATTACTGTTGCTATAAAGAGAAGGAAAAAAGACTTCTCAACTTATATGCTATATATTCACAAAATGAAAATTAAAGTCCTACATCTCTAAATTGAATTTTCTTTTGGTTTGCTTGCTTTATTTTTTTTTCCTCCATTACATTTTTGAGCCTAAGGGCTAAGCCTAAGGGCTCTGTGTTATGTGTTTGTTTCAAAATTAGTCTAAAAGTAGAAGTTTTAATTTGTAGGAAATGGGTACATAAAAGTAGTAAGGGTTTGAACATAGTAGTAAAATCATAGAATCATAGAATCATGAGAAGAATACATTTGAACACAGAAAATGGAACAGAAACATTGTGTGATTTTAGAAAATCTAGACAACTTGGTAGTCCTCTCTGAGCAGCTATGTGTTTTTGAGCAATCCAAGCACAATAAAAACAAGCCTTATAAAAATGTGAGATTATATCCAACTCAGATTTCCTGAAAGTATGCAATGCAAATGTCTAAAGCAATAGTATTTGTATCTCCAAAATTCTTTTATCGTTGCTCTCAAATGCTTGAAATGGAAAAGATTTTATAATGACTAAAAGCCATGAAGAACTAGAGCTGCCTACAAGGCTCATGCCGAAAAGCTTTCAGCCTGAAGAAGGCTTATCACTGCTGTTAACAAGGAAGGACAGTAGAGACCCTTGAGAAAGATTCATCACACCTAACTTAGACATCCGCATCTCACCTTAGGCTCCCTTTCCACTCAACAAGAGTGAATAGCACTGTTACAATATGAGACATCTGTCTCTTTTAGACATCTTCTTTAAGATGACGTGTTTCTCACCCTGAACCTCTCCAGTTTCTCTTCATTGATTATAACTAGAGTCTGGACAACTACCTCAGATAGTAAGCATTTAAAAGCACATGTGGAAATTCTACCTTTGCTAAGTTCAGGCCTTTCCAGCATGGTATGTTGTATATCTCAACGTGTCAACACAGAATATAGTCATCAGTATTGGCTGCCAAGCTACGCACAGAATGATGTATCACTGAAACTTTCTCACAATGGTTAAGAAGAGCAAAGTGGCTGAGTTCAATGCAATTGAATGCTTAATAATAATATTTAGATAAATAAATGAAATTATTTTTTTCTAGTTGCTTTTACTAGTGATTCTGATGAATACTTACTTAAGGGACTTGATCTACATGTTTTTGGAGGGTTCACATAAATAATCAGAAAAGATGTAAGTCAAGTCTCCTAATGTTCTTTAATAACTAACTTCTGTATAACAGACAGTGAGGAAATTTTCCCTGTCCTTCTTTGCATGATCACGGTGGTTCAAACCTTTTGAATACTTGAATTTTGGAGGTACATCTCCTGATACTTCTTATGCATATTTTTACTCTCTAACTGTATTGCTTACTATTACACTCATTTTTAAGGAAGGGTATTTTGCGTTGAAACCTACGTAAGCTAAATAATATTGTATTTTCCATACACGCTCTGAACAAATAAGAAGAAAGTTTCTAGCAGAAACATTTGGAAAGGCATATTTTGTAATTTACTAGATAGTAACTGAACAGAATTAAGGAAATCTCTCAGTTGAAGATGCTTAGAGGTTAGGAAAGAACCGGGATGCATGTTCAATTCATACTGTTGTGCAGTCTGCTTGCAGGCACAGCTGGAATAGGGGCACTGTGCTAGATGGGCCCAGGCTCTCCACTAGGTCAGTCTTTCTCCATCTCTAATGCAAACTGAAAAGAAGACATATGTGTGAAATAATGACTAAATGACACAGAACATTTCTATCAGTACTGATCCAACTCACTTCTGTAACTGGAAAATATTACTGTTATTCATTCTTGAACATTGAATCAGATGTTCTTTACATGTGTCTGATAGCAATCAAATCAAAACACATCTAGTTCTTTACATTTTTTATATATCCTAATTCAGATCTGGCCTTTCATTAAAAGATTTGTAATCTGTAGAAGCAAATTAGCATTTGCTTGTTGAAAGGAGTCTCAGCCCTCCAACATTTTATAAAGCATCTCTAAAATTTGAGTTAGATGCATCAGTTTCGGTATCAACAAAACGGACCTAAAGATGATTGTTTCTGTATGCACTTGAGTATTTAACTATCTATTCATTCTGAGTAAAATCAGTAAACCAGGTGGGCAGATGGACTGTGTATCTATTTTGCTAAACTACAAAAAATAATGTGGTGTGTTCTTAAACAGAATGAGTAGGACGGATGCTGATGGATATTCTTATATCAAGAAAGACCTACCTTCTCTTGTAATCTTTCATCCACACAGTGTAGAAAAAAAAGGGAAACAAAAACAAAAGACAACCACCAAGGAAAGTTTCTGGTTTCAAATTCCATTGATTCATTCTTTAGTTGGAGACTGATTCATCTAGTATTTCCAACATTAACTTCATGATTCTTTCCATTTTATTTTTTTATTTTTATTTTCTTCTAAATCAGATAGTTTAGGAGGAAAAGATGCAGACTTACTATTCTATCCTGGCTGTATAATAAAAATCTCAGTCATTACTTCCTATATCAAGTGCAGAGTTTCTCATCACAACTTTTTTTTTTTTTTTTTTTTTCCTCACTTGGAAAAAGGGAAAGCATGGCAGGGATTAGAGACTTTGATACAGCAAGTGTCCAGAGCTAAATTCAGCAATGAATCAACTGACAGTAGGAATGGGTACATGTCTATGTGTCCCCATGACATGCATCCCAGGATACTATAGGAACTGTCTGATGTGGTGACCTAGCCAGTGGGCTTCTATGTTGAAGTGACAGCTCAAGTGGACAAAGGAAGAGCAATTGGTACCGTCTAACTGGACTTTCAGAAGTCTTTGGTGTGATTTAACACCACGTTCTTATCTGCGAATCAGAGAGATAATAGTTTGATGGGTGGACTATTCAGCAAATAAGGAAGAGGGTGGATTGAACTGTTGAGTTGGGTCCAGAGGAGGCCATAAAGATGATCAGAGGGCTGGACAAACTCTCTTATGAATGAAAGGTTGGGGGAGCTGGGCTTCTTTAAGAAGAGAAAGATCCAGAGAGACTCCATTGTAGCTTATCAATACCTAAAGGAGGCTTCTAAAAAAGATAGAGACTATTTATTTATAAGGACAGATTGTTATAGGACAAGGGAGAATGTTTTTAAACTACAAAAGGAGAAATTTTCGTTGGATATTAGGATAAAACCTTTTGCTCAGTGGATGGTAATGCACAGGCTGCCCAGAGAAACTGTGGATGCCCCATACCTGAAAGTGTTCAAAACCAGGTTGGACGGGGATCTGGGCAGTCTGATCAGGTGGGTGGCAATCAGCTTGTGGAAGGGGTTTGAAACGGAGTGATCTTTAAGGTCAATATAAGCAATTCTATGATTATAATCTTTCTTCCATTTATTCTCGTGTATTGTCTTACTATCTGGACTGTCATTACAAGAGCTGTCATGGTTCTATGCTTTTGTTTTTGTTTTTTTGTTTTTGGAATTCAGTATTCCACATCAAAACATCATGTAGTGTACGGGGCATTAAAGTGTCACTGCCCCAATCCCAGGTACCTATCCCTGTACGTTACAGAAGTCACGGGATCTGGCCCTTCCTGGTGGGGGGGGGGCATGCTCTTGCTGCCTGGCAGTGGGTGCTGGAGGATGCTTTCCTGGCCGTTCCAAGCTTTTCAGGTTTGAATCGGTCCCGGGAACTCTCTCTCTCATCTTGTCTGATTTATTAATCTCAATTTCAATTAAATTGTATATATTGTGTTATTTTGTATTCCAATATTATAGTAAAATAAGTTTTCCTCCATAGATTGTTGCCGCTGCTCTTTTCCTCCCTTCCTTCCTTCCTTCCCATTTTTTGTGGGACTGACCTTCCCACATGCAGGGCCACTAACTTCCACATTTAATACTAGATCAGACTGCCAAGAGCCCCGTCGATCTGGCCTTGAACACCTTCAGGGACAGCGGGGCATCCAAACCTCTCTGGGCAATGAATCGAGCATGATGAGCTTCACATAGTGAAGTGAGGAAGAATTATTTTCACTCAGTACTTTGTTTCTAGTCTGGGTTTATCTAACACCAGCTTCTACACACTGAATCTCATTATCACTTTCTAGAAAATCGGAAAGGGATCACCATCAGAAATTCTCATGTAAGTCCTCACTTAAGTGCATTAATTTCTTATTGAACTTATTAAGTAGCAAACAGACCAGTATGTTCTCTAAAGGTTTTCATAAGCCCTCCAGTGTATCATAAGCCCAGTGTTCACGAAGTGCTATTTCTTTCTTGAAACATGGGATAACACAGAGTGTGCACTGAAGTACTTTCTCACACACTCTGTCAGTGTACCCAGAATCTTTCTCCATTTATTTCAGGAAAGAGAGGCATGACTTCACATTCCTTGGCAGTAAATTTATACTTCTCTTTCTTCCTCCTGTGCTTAAGGGGTTGTTTTCAAAAAAAAGAAAGCTCCCAAATGCACCTGCTACTGTCTCTTGTGAATGGAAGCAGTTTTGCTAAGTCAAAGCAGTCTTGGAAATCCTCCTCATAAAATCCATTCAGTGTCTCCTTTCCAGTTAGTGGTATTCAAATATCTGTTATTAAGAGGATTTTCCCTTCTGGTTTTATAGATAGGAAACATCTCCTTTAAATGCTATTGATCTGATGCAGCCATATATGAAAAGAACCCTGATCCCTAACACTGCAAATCATTATCTCGTCTTGTTATATGAATCAAGTCAGATATACAAACCTTTGCTGTTCTTTTCTGTTATAAACTTAGACAGAACCTCAGCATTACGCAAGTAGCTATTAGCTACAGTTAACTTCAATAAGCCCGTTAGACACTCTGTGCTCTCAATCCATAAATTGTTGTAAAAGTTGCTACTCTGGAATGTATCCTCCAGCAAAAACAAGCTTCAAAATTGAAAAGTAGGTGCCACTATTTTTGAGATCAATTCATGGCAGCAACAGCATTCTCCAGTTTTAACCAGGGTTCAGCTACAGCTACATCACTCTTCCACTGTCTGCCACTAAAAGTGTTTTTTATACACTTAATTTGGATCGACTTGGCTTGGATCATAAAATTCTCCTATATACATCTGTAATGGTATTTTGTACCAGTTTCAATAAGAAAGAAGGAAATCAATGTGCTTCTCTCTTTTGTGACAGCATAACACACTGAGAGAAGAGCTAACTGAGAACAGTCATGGTTTGACTGCTATTAACTGTTGCTGAAGATTGTAAGCCTCTTCACAGAATCACAGAATCACACAGAATGGCCAGGGTTGGAAGGGACCTCAAGAATCATCAAGCTCCAACCTCTCTGACACATGCAGGGCCACCAACCTCCTCATTTAATATTAGACCAGGCTGCCCAGGGCCCCATCCAACCTGGCCTTGAACATCTCCAGGGATGGGGCATCCACAACCTCTCTGGGCAGCTGTTCCAGCACCTCACCACTCTCTCTGTAAAGAACTCCCCCCTGACATCCAACCTAAATCTTCCCTCCCTCAACTAAAAACCATTTATCTTCTCATATGATTAATGCCCTGTATTGGTGCAAGAAATTTAATTCTAGGCAGTGCTGGCTATGTTCTATATTTGGACTTAAGAGTGTTAACTCTGAAAAAAAAAACAAATTAAAATGAAAATTTCCATTATCTGGCAGGTATTTTCATTTTAGCACTTTAAATCCTTTAATATGTCTAAGGGTGGCTCTGAAATATGAACTGGTACTACACCAGTCCCTGCCTTATTTGCAGACCTGAGGTGGCATGCACATGTTTCAGATTGGTGTGTTCACACCTGCTTTTAGGTCCACAGATAAAAAATAAATTTTCTCTCAATGCATCATGCTTCCTTGGCATTCTGGTATAAATACATATATATCTTAGAGCACAGGTTTGGATAGGTAACAGCACCAATTTTGACTTTCAACTTCAAAGTTTTAGAGTTGCATTATGATGTCAAATGTTGAAAGCATTTTGCAGTCTAGGTGAGGTGAAGTATATTTCTACAGGGGTATCCAAATATTCAGTGCAATGACCTTGTCCATCACACATTGTTTTAGTTTTGTTAGGCCATTACCTGAATAATAATCTGCTCACACAGACGTGAGAATGGCAGCACAAATGGTTACTTGTGCTTATTTGACTTGACAATTTCTCTTGCGTTCTTTTTGCTGTTTTTTTTTTTTTTTTTTTCCAAATTTTAATTTTTTTAACTATTTTTCTTGACACAAATCCAGCTAATTCTCTCAGTTTCTAAGTTGCAAACCTGCCATCTGGCCTGCATCTTGAAAAAGCTGTTTCCATTGTAGAGACTTCCTAGTTTGACACTCCATCTAAGACTGCTTACTCCCTATCCTCACACTGTCCTAGGCATGCTAATAAAACAACAACTACAACAAATATTTTTAAATGGAACCAAAGTGAAACTTTTATGGCAGGAAAATAATTCATGCCAAAAATGCTAAGCAAGTTTTAACTCACTTCAAAAAATAAAAAT
The DNA here is from genome assembly GCF_019232065.1 of Centrocercus urophasianus. Classification (NCBI taxonomy): domain Eukaryota; kingdom Metazoa; phylum Chordata; class Aves; order Galliformes; family Phasianidae; genus Centrocercus; species Centrocercus urophasianus. The sequence goes on from NW_024885355.1 coordinate 2,296,830, forward strand.
CTGCTTACTTGGAAAAAAGATATCAAACTCTCACATAACTCTACAGCAGATACTATGGGGAGAAGTACCCATTAAATCACAACACAAGAATATTTGAGCAAGCATCCTGCTTTCTGCTGTTAAACTACTAGAAAGAATGACAAAATGTCCATGTCCAGCCATTCTTACAGTTTCTTATATAATACAGTGTAGTTGATGATTTTTTTCTTAAGAACGTTCATTTATTGTAGCATATATCTATATATCACCTTGGATTCACTTATTTATTAGTAATCAAAGAACAGTGAATTAACCATAACTTGGAGGGAAACAATGTAATATACTATATTGTGTACCAATTTCTACCAAATCAATACTTTCCAAATCTGGTTTGCAATGCTTGCACCCTGATCTTTGATTTCTTAAGAGCTAGCTGCACTGCAATGCAATACCAGGCAGAAGCAGAGCAGCTAATTACACTAATTCATTTGTAACAGAGACTGGCTGTGATATGCTCACAAGAAAAAAATAAAGATGCATAAGACAATATCTCATGTTGAAAGCAAGTTTCACAGAACTGTGCAAGAAGAAACAACATCTGAGCACTCTTTGTAGTCAGAAAACAAATGAGACCTGGATGCTTTTTACCCCTTAAACATCTAAACACTGTTGATAAAAATCAGAGTTAATTTATACATACCATTTATTTCCTGAACTCTTTTTTTTTTTTTTTTTTGAATAATAATATGAACATTCATAAACAAGGATAATTATTTTTAAAATAGTTCTGCTTGTGATATATGGACTAGAAAATACGTGCTTCCAAAGATCAAAGTCTATGGTATAGCCCACTAAATTGTGTGACACAAAGGCAAGAATTTTTTAGAAGATCTTAGTGAATCACTGGCCAGCGTTCTTTTCTCCAGAGACTTTTGTAGAACTGACCAATGTCAAATGCCTCAGTAGAATAAATAAACCTCATAATCATGGGTCAAAGAGTCGTGATCACCACCATCAAACTTCTGATTGTTAAGGGCCAATACTGAAGCCATTATGGCTAGAAGCATTACTAACTCGGGCTGTTGGAAAGAGTGCACATCATCAAGATTGTGGATGGAAAAAAATTCTACTGTAGCACTCAACTGAAGGTCAAGGCAGCCCCTTCAGAGGAAGCTCAAAGGGCTGGAGATACAAATTTAAATGAACCTTATGATATTCAGAGAAAAATAACTCCAAAGTCCTGCATCTGAACTGAAACATCCCCCTGCAACCACACAGGTTAGGGTCTGGTTGTGTATGGAGCAACTGGATAAGACTTGAAGCCTGACTTAAACTGGTCACACTTTGAGGTGGAGACTGAACCTAAGAGTCTCCAGAGATCACTCCCAATGGAAGTTACTGTACTTCTGAATTAAGATTTAAAATATAAAAATGTTCTGTCATTTTATTTTCCTGTAAATTCTCTATTTGCAGTACCTATCATATTTTCTCAGTATCTTTGTTGGCAAAACACAACAATTCATTTCTCTTGCCTCCCATCAGTTTTTAAATTTTGCTGGTTTAATTTGATACTCCATTTCATATTTAGATGGCTATTTAAAATCTACTTGATTTTACTGATCAGTGGTATTTTTTTCGTGATAGATGAAATTCTGCATTTTTCAGTCTTTCCATGCCACTCATCTCAGCCAAATTTCTATAATTCTACATAATTTCTATAAATTTCTATAAATTTCTATCTATCTATATCTATCTATATAAATCTACATCTAGTATAAGAGTAACCATCTACTCTACATTTAAGAAGAAATAACACAGGCATAGTCTTTGTTATGCTGTTGCTTACTTGGAAAAAAAAATCAAATTCTCACAATTCTACAGCAGATACTATGGGGAGAAGTACTCATTAAATCCCTTTCTTTATTAAAATATCATTTACTTTCTAACAGCAGCTATGCCTTAAGCAGGAGAAAAGTTTTGCATACATAAAGTGTATTAAGGCTGTGTTTTTAAAAGAAGTTACTTATATTAAGAATAACAGGAAATAAGAAAAAAAATATCTAAGGGGCCTTCCATTACAGTATATTTCCCTGAATTCCAAGTTGAAAAACAATGTGCAAAACTATGGCACAGTATTTTCTAGATGAGGGTTTACTCTACTTATGAAGAATAAATATAAACACAAAATCTCACTTTCACTGCTTAGGGTTTAGCAGTGATCTTGTTTTCAAGCTAAATGGAAAATGTTATTCTATGACTATTCTGTCCCTGTCTCTAGCATGTTATTTTCTCCTAGACTATTATGATCCTTATCTTTCCATTAATGCTATCAGGAGTGTGTTGCATGAGGAGAGAATGACAAGACATAATTCTTAATATCTTTTACACTTGTTTGAATTTCCAAGGCCTTTGAGTCCTGATCAGCACCAACAAGTAAAATAGTAACATTCTCTTAGCCACAAGTTTGGTCATTAACACTAATTTTATTTCCTTAAAACCTAGAACTTCTAATTTCCACCTCTGTGAACTCTACAATATATGAGATTCAGCAAAGTAATGGAATGCAGATACCCTGAACGTAGAACCACTTAAGATGCTGTGGCCATGTTAAATGATGCAGTTTTTAGAGTCTAACCTGAGATCTGAAAGTGGGATTGCCGTATTCAGATGACTGCTACATTAGGGAAAAAATATCCATTCAGGAGAGAATGAATATTAAGCTCTACTATCTCGTTCCTTTCTGAGATTTCTCATGGGCTCAAAAATGAAAACAGTAATTCTAAATGGATCTATTATGAAGACTTAATGGAGGCTGCTACTTTGAATTTTGAATGTTTTTGTGTGTTTTTGTGTCTACGTACATACATATGTAAAATATGTCCTACGTCAAAATCATTTTTTTTCTACAGATTAAACACAATTAAACCCAATTGTTTTGCAGGAGAGCACAATATTTCACAAGCTACAATTTAACAGAAAGAGACTCGCTATGAAGCTATACTTCTTTGACAAACGTACTTTTGCAGCATATTAAACTGAGGTCAACTCAAACCTCCCTTTGCTTTTTCTGGAAAATGCCAAGAGGCAAGAAATTGTAGCATAACATCTCTTTTGATTTGGTATCAAGGCTTACATAGAAGAGAAGGGAATTAAGTAATCAGTGCAAAAATTTATCATTGGTATGTATATAAAATTTCTGTTCACTGAGAATGATCTCAGGAAGCCTTGATTCCCAAGGTGGAAATTTCCATTTACTTTTATAATTAGGTGATCAAGTGAAAAATTAACACGCGGTATTTGGATATCTACATACTTGAAATTATATAAGGAAGAAATTACTGCCTTGTTTCTCTGATGTTCTTATCAATTAAAATAATTCAAATCTAAAAAAGAAAAGAAAAAAAATAAAAGAAAAAAAGAGCTCTTCTTTACTCCTCTCTTATTCTGTAATCCTCATGCATGGAAATGATTGACATCCAGAAGTTTATTCCCTCTGACTGGGACGCTGTGGATGACAATGTGCGGCCTTATTGGTAATGAAAAATACACAGTGATATTTTAAATTATCTTCAGCAGTCAAGAAATGGAGTATCAAGGCATCTTTCAAGGACATACAGAGAACTCTACTGTAGTCGTGTTGATCTTGAGGTGTCCACTGTGGGCCCAACCACAGGAAAACTTGGATAGCTGGGGTGGAATTTTAGTTGGACAAACAAGAAGAATGAGCCTGTAATTTCTCAGCACTATAGGTAGCATTTTTATATGATAATTGTTCTCAGAAGTAAATATGTGAGAAAAGAATCCATGGAAAATACAGCTTTGCAGAAAACTAGAGGGAAAAAAAAAAGAAAAGAAAATTGGGGGAGAAAGAAAGATCAGCAATGTAGTGAAAACATTAGTTAAAGACAAATCAAATTAGTAAGTATTGGGTAAAGGCGGGAGGGATTAAAACTGAACATCAAAAGAAAGAGAAGAAAAAATTAGTAAGTGATGTCAAGTCACAGTAAGGAAGCCGAATACTTTGCAATTAAACATGAGTAGGAAAAGTGGGATGCAGAAGAGAAAGATTTGCCTCTATAGTAACTCACATGTGCATTCACAGAGGAAACAGTTTTTAATGAGAAATTTCTTCATCTTCTCTCATTAGGAAATGACAAGTTTCATTAGAGAAATTTTTGGTGATTTAAGTTCTTCTTTCCCTCCTATTGGCAATTCAGCCCCACTCATGTCACATTCCATTTTTGTCTTCAGTGAATTTTCCCATTTATGAAGAAAGGAACAATAAATGAGGTGTTACCAACAGAAGAAAGTTGATAAGTTGGAATTGAAGAAAGAGAAGTTTAGTAATGTAGAAGGAAAGAACAAGAAAATAGGAAAATTTACTTTAAAAAGTAGAGAGCACAAAATGGGAAAGGAAGTCAAGACTGGAAACCTAGCATGTTCAAGGGCTGTTAAGCAATAATTTTACTTAGTTCTCAGTTCATTTTGTGACAGCTTTTTTTTTTGTTTGCTTGTTTATGTTTTGATTTATGCCGAAGTTCTGTATTTGCTGAGGACAAGAGCATATATGCTGAAGTGTTTATAAAACTCATTGTTTGATATTTTTACAGACAAAATGTAAAAGAAGTGAAAGTATAATTTTTGAGCTAGAAAGGGCCACTGATGTTAGTGATCCGAGAGTGACCATAAACTACTATACCAAATAAACCTGGAATCAGAGTTTGACTTACTTCTTTATTAAAGACTCCAATATGTGGCAAATAGAATTTACATTGAAATAGTTTAATTTTACAGTACAGGTTGTTGCACATGATGAACTTCTAGTTTGTTTTATTTCCCTCCATAGATTTTCTCTCACTCCTTTCCAAGTATAAGGGAGAAATACAGAGGACCACAAAAGAAAGCCAGCTGGTGCTAGTACAGGGACTCTGCTCACACCAAAGGTTGCAACTCTGAAACTAACGAAATCATGGAATTAATGAAATTATGGAATTAATGAAATTAGGAGATTATGATGAATAAACTGGTAGCACTATTAAAGAGTGCCTAGGGTAGTATTCGCAAAACAGATAAATGAACTTGTTCATGGCATTCTAAGTTAATCTTTATAAATAGAGTACAGAATGATGAATCCATAATTATTACAAGAAAGATCACTAAGAATGATTTTCTGCTATGACTATTTATGTTTTTTTTTTGTTGAAGTATTATTTCTACTATAATATGCCCATTGAACACATTTTTTTCCTGTGGAACCTGCTGAATGGCACAAGACAAACAAAGTGCCCCTTCTTACCAGCCAGGTGCACTTGGAATAATTTATCTTCTCTTGGACTAATCCAGTTCAGCAGCAGCTAATTCCTACAGCACCTACACAAGCAAGAACTATGTCTTGAGCAAAAAAAACTGGTCCAAGAAACATTTCAGCAGATATTTTTACATTATTTAGTCCTCTATAAATTCTATGTCATATTTTTTACAACAGGTTTTTTTTTTTTTTTTTTTTTTTTTTTTTTTTTTTTATAAATTCTCAATACTTAAGTGAATATCCTAGAATATTTAAAAAAAAAAAAAAAAATCCAAGAGCAATCTTTCAAACTCCGAATTTCCAAGTCTTCATATATCTACTGGAATTCAGTAGCCATAACCATCTAAGCAGCATAGCATTCATGAAAACTGCATTCAAACAGGATTTCAACAGAAATTACTTAGATTTTTGGGGGAAACAAGTGAATTATGCATCTTAAATATCAACAAATATTTATTCAACTAAGAATCCGCAGCTTGAGTGGATTTTTTTTAAAGAAAGGGCACATTGTAATACTGCATGATAAGCTCAATATTAATTAGAAGTTCTACCAGTCTGTTAACTAATGCAGACAAATTGAAGAATATTTTTAGCTAAGCTTATTATGTTCTAACAAAATTTAGAGAAACATAGCTGAAGTAGCAGCATCTGGTCTATAACTACTGACCTCAGTCTCATTTCTGTTCTGGGGAAGATCATGGAGCAGAAGCTATGCACATGGAAGACTGGGAGGTGATACAAGAGAAACAGCATGGCTTCACCAAGGGCAAATCCTTCTTGATCAAACTAGTGGACTATTATGATGGTATAAGTGCCAGAGTGGACAAGGGAAGAGCCACTGATGTCATCTACTTGGACTTCAGTAAGGCGTTTGACACAGTACTCCACAACATGCTTCTCTACAATTTGGAAAGGTATGGATTTGATGGATGGAGTGTTTGATGGACAAAGAACTGTCTGCAGGATCAAGTTCAGAGAGTGCTGGTCAATGGTTCAATGCCTGGATGGAGATCAGTGATGAGTGGTGCCCCCGGGGTCAGTGCTGGAACTGAATCTCTTAAATATTATATTATTTATATCTTAATATCTTAATATCTTAATCAATGACATTGACAGTGGGGTCAAGTGCACACTCATCAAGTTTGCAGATGGCACCAAGTTGTGGGGTGTGGTTGACACACACAGGTTCAATAAATCTGAGTGCAAGGTCTTGCACCTGGGTTGAGGCAACCTCCACTACTGGTATAAGCTGGGGATGAAGGGACTGAGTGAAACCCTGTCAAAAATGATTTACCTATAAATGGGGAGCTGCATGTGAGACAGCAATATGCCCTTGCAGCCCAGAAAGCCAACCATATGCTGGGCTGCATCAAAAGGAGCATGGCCAGCAGGGTGAGGGAGGTGATCCTGCCCCTCTACTCTGCAATAGTGAGACCTCATCTGGACTATTGCACCCAGATGTGGAGTCCTCAGTGCAGAAGAGGTGTGGATCTGTTAGAGCACTGTCAGAGAAGGGCCACAGAAGTGATCCAAGGGATGTGGCTGTTTAGCCTACAGAAGGCTGAGAGGCAACCTGATTGTGGCCTTTCAGTATCTAAAGGAGAGCTACTATAAAGGACAGACTCTTTAGCAGAGTCTGTGATCATAGGACAAGGGAAATGGTTTCATGCTTAAAGAAGATAGATTTATGTTGGATGTAAGGAAAAAATATTTTACACTGCAGGTGATGAGGCACTAGAACAATTTGCCCAGTAATGTGATTGATGACCCATCCTTGGAGACTTTCAAGGCAAGGCTCTGAGCATCCTGATCTAGCTGTGGATGTGCCTGTTCATTGCAGAGAAGTTGGACTAAATGACTTTTAATTGTCTCTTCCAACTCTAAAGATTCTATGATTCTATGATTTCTATTACCAGCTCTACACTGAACTTTAGATTCTGCCAATGTGTAAGCCTTTGAAACGCTGAAATGAAGCTCTAGGTTGATTGGCTATTATTGTTTTAAAAGTAGTAGCTGCATATGCCTCTGCTTCTAAATTCTGTGATACAGTTCTTCTCTGGAGTGATGCAGTACCGAAAGAAGCAGCCTAAATCATGAAACCAGCTCCAGTAATAATGTGACGGTAATGGTAGCCTCTGAGGAGAAGTTTCCATCATGAATATTCCTGAATGTAGCTGTGTCTCTTTAATTTCCAGGCTCAGTAAAAGCAAAATTATGTGGTGTTATTATTATGAAGTGCTTCATAGGCATTTGGCGTTTCTGCATTATTTTTTTTGTGAGACTAAAAAAAAGCAGAACCCAAAATTACAGTAGAAATCTTCCACCAAAATCTGCATGGCAGTTTGCAATATAAGCAGATAGAATGCATCAGCCAGACAAAAGAAACAGAGTGGAGGATCACGTAAAGGAAGGATGAATGAATCACTGTGCCGAAAAAATTTCAACCAGGATTTAAATGAGACACCTCCAAAACAAATTTTAGAATCCTGTTAGTTATGAGAATGACTGTCCATTCCAAGCTGTCAGCACAGGGTCAGGATGAAACTTGGTAAGCCCTCTTTCATAGACTTTTCTGAAAGCCTGACCAAGCAGAGCATCCTAATCCAGCATTAATACAAATAAATAACAGTCTAGCAGGAATGTTTTCCATTCTGTAATGCACGTGATAGGTATCTAGGTTATCGAGGACTCTGCTCTCCAGAGTAGTCATCTTCAACATCTTTCATTTCTTAGCACCTTGCTAATTTTTCTATTAGGGGTTTAGGTCCCCATGTAGCAAAGTTAAGTCTAGTTCTAATAGGATTGTTTTTTAACTTCTTTTCATGTAGGCTTTAATAGTGGCACTAGGAGACCACGAGAAAGCAGAATAAAGAGTGTTGAAATTGTGTATTCTGCCCAAAGATGACTCTAAGAGAGCAAATATCCTATATAGAAATTCAAGAAGGTTAACACCACATTTATTTATTTTTAATACCATTATACTGCTACTCTATATGACAAGGTAATTCCACAACTTAGCTTTTAAGTGAGAGTAACTCACCCAACTCACCTTTCCTTCACTTTTATTCCTCCCAAGCCAATTTTCTCCCGAAGGCCACCACTACCAACTTTCACTGTTGCATCCTATCTCATCAGGCACAGCTATAACCTGCATTAAACAAGAAACAAATACTTTTTTTTAATGTTTATATACTAATGCAGAAAAAAAATTATAATAATTTTTAATTGTTCTTCTGCATTTTAGGGGAAGTCTTGAATACCTTAATTTTGATGGGTTACGCAAAGTGGCGAGTAAAAATAGGTGTGCTAAATTATTTTGCATTTGTCAAAAAATGTTTTTTTGGAGATACAGTTTACTTTATGTGCAAGCTTACCACTTACAGTGACATATACTTCTATCTATTCTAGGTATATACACAATTATGTGTTTCTTTTGCTTTTTCAAAGAGAATTTTACCCAGAGACATAACATCAGAGACTAATTCATTTTCCCATGAATGCTAATTAGATTGATAACTGATTATTTAAAGCTTATTAAGGTAAATTAACACACGGCATCATAATACATCTTTCGGATTTCCCAAAAATTGATTACTTGGAAGGTTGTTGTATGTTGGAATGATAGTCCTGTGGGATTTGCAGATTATTGAAGGAATAAATTGTATCTCTGGCTCACTAAATTGTGTTAGAAGAAGGGTGTTAGTTGTGCCATAGCACCTTCCACATGCCCCACAACAGCCACTTCTGACTCAGCTTGGTTTCTCAAAATGTTCTTAGGCTGTATTTTTCCACAGTTGACTTGCACCACACAACTAGTACTTCTGTTATGAACCAGGAAAATGAGAGCCACAGGTAAAGCAGCCACGAGGCTGGCTTCTGAATCAGCCAAGTAACCGTTTTGAAAAGAAGATTCACACAAATCACCAATTAGTAATAAAAAGGCATTTTCATCAGTAATAATGTGAAATTTTTGCATTCATACAAAAGCCACCTCAATTGGAAATTCATTTGGCTCTGTTCTTCCTTGTTAAAATATTTTTAGAATGGTAAAGCTGGACTCAAATTTGTGCTTCCCCAGATTTATGTTTGAGGGAAAAAGGCAAAGGAATATAAGCATCTCTCAAAAAATGTAAGTCTTTATGAGAATTTACTCTTGAAATGAACTCTGAAATACACTGTGTTTTGCATTATACTCTTTAGCACCCCATCACAGTTTCAACCACAGCCTAGTCTTCCCATAATTAGGCATATTGAATCCAGGTTGTATTTCAGAAGAGCTTAACCTCACATCTTGTTTTTTAAGGAGAGCACTCTAATAGGTGCAATATGAATGAAAATATTATTGGTTTTGGTAAAGAACTGTCTACAAATGTGAAAGATCGTTTTTCAGTTCCTTATTACACGGTAATTAACACAAAATTGGAACAGTTCCTGTGTAATACACCTTCTGACTTTCTAGTTGGTTAGATGATACTGAGTTAAAATGCTGACGCCGCAAAGGGGCTTATAAATCATTTTGCAGAGGAAAAATATATGTATTACTAAAGGAATGCTGAGTAAGAGCTAAATTCTCAGTCACTAGGATAAGGCAGAGATTAATAAAGCAAGCAGATCCAAGGTGAAGCAGGGAGTACAATTCTTTTAGTTACCTATAAATTCAGCAGTTCAGTGTTATTTTTTTCATAATTTATATAAAAGCACATAGACAGTTTGAATTGTATGGAATCATGGAATCATTTAGGTTGGAAAAGACCTCTAAATTCATCTTGTCCAACCTATCATCAATACTGAGCACTAGACCATGTTTCTTACTGTCATATTCACATGTTTCTTGAACACCTCCAGGAGATGTGACTCCACCACCTCTTTGGGCAGCCTGTGCCAGTGCCTGACCACACACTCTGAGATGTCCAACCTGAACATCTCCTGGCATGTTATACTTGGTATAATCTGGTATATGTTACTCAAAAGAATGTGTCCAAAATATTATTTTTAAATCTTTGTCTATTCATCCAGTAAAGAAGGCAACGTGGCTATCCTTCAGCCCTGAATATATACCCATGAACCTACAGTGAAATAAAATGGAAAAGCAAAGACCTGTTCTACTACAAACTGTGGTCCATCTAAGCTTGGAGAGTGGTTCCTTCTACATGTCTCTGAAGCTGTGACAGGAGTAGCAATGACTCACATTTCAATTTTTATTTTTTTTTTTAAAGCGACTGTTACTGCATTTCATTTTTATATATTTCACTATCACACTTTTGTCCCTTAGCTGATATTACCCATCAGTTATCACCCACCAGAGAGCACTCTGTCAAATCTCCCAGCACACAAACACAATAGCTTTTCTGCATGGCTTCTCCCATGCCAGAACTAAAAGCAATTAATCTGCTAAAAAGTACAGTCAATTGAAAAGGAGGTTGGTTATTTTGAGTTCAGGATTTTTTATTTTTTTTCCCCCTTTGGTAATGCTATGCAAATAAGAGCAGTAGTCATGGTTTAATTCTTTTGGTTTGCAGTTCAATCAGGACTTCTTTAAATTGCTGCCGTATGGAACAATAATCCATAAACAAAGAAAAAAGAGGAGTCAAGCCTACATTTCAAGGACACCCACTTCCACTACTTTGATAACCAAGCTAAATATATATATATGTGTGTATTTAAACATGTATCCTCAGGAAAGCTTGTAACACATATTAGCAAAGCACAACTTACCAAAAGTTGGTTCAAACAGTATTATTAATATTGGACAGGATCAAAGAAAACATTTTTTGTTTAGGTATAGTTTCTTTTTTTTTTTTTTTTTTTTTTTTTTTCACTCTGTAAGGAAGGCTTGCAATCTGTGATGCAATAACGAAGTTATAAAAATTCTATCTGAATGATATTATGAATGCTGCACTAATAGAGAGTCCGCTTTACATGCCTGCACAGAAATAAACCAGCTGCCTTCACTAGAAATGGTTGGAACTTATTGTTATTCTATCTTGATTCAGAAACTACTGACATTTCCCTTATGGTAGAATTTTATATATATGAAAAAAAAAAAAGATAAACTTTTCATTTCTCAGAAACACTTAGAGAAAGTAGATTTTCTTTTGCTTTTTTTCCAAAACCTGTTCTTCACAGACGTATATATAACTGATTATTCAGTGCAGCTCTGTACACCTGATGATATTGAATATAACAGAAAACATTTGTGTTCTGCTCAAAAAGAGAAATAGTCTCCATGTGGGTTTGAAGACAAATACCAATCAACATGACAGGCAGAAACAAGCACAAACTACGCTGTATGCTAATGTGTCCTAATTTACTCTTCTTAGAAAATGATGGATATTCAAAAAGTCACAGGAAACTATACTGTTTTTCAATTATAAAGGTAACTTTACAAAGGCACTCCAGTGATTGGGGCATCCAGTAAAAGAATAGAAATTTAAAAGATGAATATAAATTTCCTTGGAATTTATGTACCTTGAGGACACACCTTGAGTATTGTGTTCAGTTTTGGGTCCCTCACTACCAGAAAGACACTGACATCCTGGAATGTGTCCACAGAATCACAGAATCACAGAATTGTAGGGGTTGGAAGGGACCTCCAGAGATCATCGAGTCCAACCCCCCTGCCAAAGCAGGTTCCCTACACCAGGTCGCACAGGTAGGCATCCAGGCAGGTCTTGAACATCTCCAGAGAAGGAGACTCCACCACCTCCCTGGGCAGCCTGTTCCAGTGCTCCGTCACCCTCACTGTACAGAAGTTCTTGCGCACATTTGTGCAGAACTTCCTATGCTGCAGTTTCCAGCCGTTTCCCCTTGTCCTGTCTCCACTCACCACTGAAAAGAGTCTGGCCTCGCCATTCTGCCCCCCACACCTTAGATATTTATAGACCTGGATCAGGTCCCCTCTCAGTCTTCTTTTCTCAAGGCTGAACAGACCCAGTTCACTCAGCCTTTCTTCATAGGAGAGATGCTCCAGGCCCTTCACCATCTTTGTGGCCCTCCGCTGGACTCTTTCCAAGAGATCCCTGTCTTTTTTGTACTGGGGAGCCCAGAACTAGAGGCAGTACTCCAGATGAGGCCTTACCAGGGCAGAGTAGAGGGGGAGGATCACCTCCCTCGACCTGCTGGCCACGCTCTTTTTAATGCACCCCAGGATGCCATTGGCCTTTTTGGCCACAAGGGCACACTGCTGGCTCATGGCCAACCTGTCGTCCACCAGGACACCCAGGTCCCTCTCCGCAGAGCTCCCCTCCAGCAGGTCATCCCCCAACCTGTACTGGTGCATGCAATTATTCCTCCCCAGATGCAAGACTCTACACTTGCTTTTGTTAAACCTCATCCGGTTTCTTACTGCCCAGCTCTCCAGCCTGTCCAGGTCTCACTGAATAGCAGCACGGCCTTCAGGCGTGTCAGCCAATCCTCCCAACTTCGTATCATCAGCAAACTTGCTGAGGGTGGCCACTATCCCCTCATCAAGGTCATTGATGAAGATGTTGAACAAGACTGGACCCAGCACCGACCCCTGAGGAACAACGCTAGTTACAGGCCTCCAACCAGACTCTGCACCAACAACAATGACCCTCTGTGCTCTGCCAGTCAGCCAGTTCTCAACCCACCTCACTGTCCACTCATCTATCCCACACTTCCTCAGCTTTGTTATAAGGATGTCGTGGGGGACAGTATCAAATGCCTTGCTGAAATCAAGGTAGACTACATCCACTGCTCTCCCCCCATCCACCCAGCCAGAGACAACATCATAGAAGACTACCAGGTTGGTCAAGCACGACCTCCCGCTGGTGAACCCGTGCTGACTACTCCTGATAACCTCCTTTTCTTCCAGTTGTCTGGAGATGACATCCAGCATAAGCTGTTCCATCACCTTTCCAGGGACAGAGGTGAGGCTGACTGGCCTATCATTGCCTGGGTCTTCCTTCTTGCCTTTTTTGAAGACGAGGGTGACGTTGACTATCTTCCAGTCTTCAGGCACCTCCCCCGTCCTCCAAGACCTCTCACAGATGACAGAAAGCGGTTCAGCAATCACCTCTGCCAGCTCCCTCAGCACCCGTGGATGAATCCCATCAGGTCCCATGGATTTGTGATCACTGGTGTTGCCTAGGCGCTCCCGGACCACCTCTTCCCTGACTGAAGGGAGGTCTTTCATTCCCCAGATCCTCTCACTAACCTCCAGGGTCTCAGATTCCCGAGGGGGAGCTTTTTCACTGAAGACAGAAGCAAAGAAGGCATTCAGTATCTCCGCCTTCTAAGCATCCCCCGTTACCAGAACACCCCCGTCACTTAGCAGGGGAGCCACATTCTCCCTAGTCTTCCTTTTACTGTTAATGTACTTGAAAAAACCTTTTTTATTATCCTTTATCCCCTTCGCCAGATTTAATTCCAGGCGGGCTTTAGCCTTCCTTGTCGCATCCCTGCAGACCCTGACAACATTCCTGTATTCTTCCCAAATACAGTCCAGAGAAGGGAGACAAAGCTTTAAAAAGTCTGGAGCACAAGTCTTATGGGGAACAGCTGAGGGAACTGAGCTGGTTCAGTCTAGAGAAAAGGAGGATCAGAGGAGACCTTATCACACTCTACAGCTGTCTGAAAGGAGGTTGTGGAGGGGTGAAGTTTGGCATCTTCTCCCAGGTTATAGTGATAGGATGAGAGGGAACAGCTTCAAGTTGCACCAGGAGAGGCTCAGGTTGGATATTAGGGAAAATTTCTTCTCTGAAAGAGTGGTGAGGCATTGGCACAGGCTGTCCAGGTAGGTGGTGGAGGCATTGTCCCTCAGAGTGTTCAAAAACTTTGGAGATGTGGTACTGAGAGAGATGGGCATGATGGGGATGGGTTGATGGTTGGACTAGCTGACCTTACTGGTCTTTTCCAACCTTAACGATTCTATAATTCCATGATTCACTCTGTTCAATTTAAAGTAATTATGGAAATGTACAGAATGTACGAAGTAATAAATAATGCACCTATTTTTCCCTTCAACAGAATATTAACTCTATCTCTAGGACTATCTCTAAGTATCACTGCACAAAATTAGCACAGAAATAAAAAGTTAATCCATTTACAAATGGTCCACACCCTGGAAAAATTCATAGAGGCTGATAGTATGAGGTATTTATGTACTCAATATCATGGAGATTAACTGCATTTCTATTCTTACTAAACACTAAAGGAGTACTGTCAATGACTTCTGTAAGAATAGGATTTTGAATGGAAAATGATCCTATTGAATGGTCACCAAGCATAATGTACATAAAGATGCCACATAAATCAATTTATTAAAATCCTTATAGTGTCTTATTATTATACTGGAATGTATCTTCTAATCAAATTTGAGCATAACATTGTTAGAATAGTAAACTCAATTTCATGTTATATAACATTTTCTGTAGTTGTTTGTTTATTATTCTGTGTGTGTTTCTATTTTATATTTGTGTACTTTCAACTTCCAGGCACTGAATCCACTCTCAATACTCTTTTGCCTTCCACAATCTTACATCCCTATTACTGTCTTTTAACTTTCTCTAATATATATTAACTGAAGGGAAATGGCTTAGCTACCTGCATAGATGTAAATCAGCTCATCTCCTATCTCTGATGGTGACTGTTAATTTCTTTATATTTCCCTTTCAGCAGTGGCCAAAGAAGAATTTTTATGGAGAATAAGCATCTTTTTGATCTTCACCTCCAAGAATATGCTCATTATCTATGTAGATTATCTAGTCAAAATTAAGAAGAAATATTAGTTTTTCTCATGTAAAGTGCGATACATGCAGTGGATATAGCCGCTTCTGAGTCAATAACCCCAGACTCCCTTTCCCTTCAGTGAGAAAAGCAGACTCTGCTAAAGTGCAGTTCTTCACTCCTAAAATAGACATCTTCACTCAGTCAGATGAACTGTGCCCTAAGAGCACCTCCATCAACTATAAATGGAAGTTAGGGCAAGAATCTGATATGGAGATATCTGCAGAGGAGATGCATACAGTTATGGGAAATTAATTCCAACCAGATTTTGAATAGAAAGATTGGTTCAGAAAAAAATACTGAATATCCTAAAAGTATTTCAAAAATGGAGATGCTTAATCAAGAGTCTTTATTCCTTGATGAAATAAATGAAATTCCTGAATTCTCAACAGCTTGTTTTTTTGGAGAGAATAGGGCAGCTGAGCAAGGGAATTCATTATTGCATGAAAGATTAAGATGTTAATGCAACTGTATGTTCTAAAAATGTTTTTTTTCAGGGTGGAAACATACAAAATTATCAGAATTATTACAAATGTGATCAACTCACAACTAGGTTTTTAAAAATTTTCTCTCTATGAGAAAACTTCAACTTTAGCAGTAATTAGATTCAATTAACTGGGAATGAATATAAATGAAATACCTGGATATTTAGGCTTCCAAGAGTAATTTACTTTAATTTCTGTTTTGTTGAATAAAATATTGTTTTTGAAAGTGCAGACATTTTTTCTTAGAAACAAACATCTCATATCAGAATCTTCTAAAACTTTTGTTATTTTACAATTATTGTTTCTTTTCTTCTCTTTTCTTTTCCTCTCTTTTGATATATATATATTTTTGTTTTATTTTTTCACATGGAGTATCAGTGGAATATCTGAATTAAGTACATTCAGAGTTACTGTAAGAATTTATATATATATATATACGTATATATATATATATATATAATGAAATCAGCAATTTTATGTACCCACATTTGTATAGATGCCAAGCAGAAAAGAAACAAAATATCACATGGAATGGAATAGATTTTTTAAATTAAAACTTTCCTTACAAAAAGCAAAGATGTAAATCAGAAAAAAAAAAGCAAAAAAAATATATTGCAGTCAATCTATAAAAAGTAATTGGATGACATATATGGAACTGAGCTATTAAATTTAAAACAATAATATTAATTGCCATGTAGTTCAGAAAATTGGATTCTGACATTTTAACTAAATGTAGCTTTTGATAAGCTTGACTGGAAGATAAATATTGTTAATGTCACATATTTCTGCTTCTACAAGTCAGTCATGATATTATGAGACTTTTAGTTTCATAACTACAGATGACAAAAACTCTGAAAACAATAAAAAAATAAAATGAAATCCCACAACCTAAATCTTATATTTAAAACACACATTATATTTGAAACTGCTTAAAATATCTGAAAATATACATTGTTAATATTATGGAGTCATATCTGAGTACTTGTGCCTCCCTTGAGTCCATCAGAGAATTTCCTTCCCCCAAGGTATCCAGATTTTTTTAAGAATGACTGGGCAAAGATATTATCACTGTGAATATCATCCATTGGTGACAGGTGAGGAAGGAGAGCCGTTAATGAGAAATGCTATAGAGGCTTTGGTTTCAGTAAAGCAATATCTATTCCAATATGGCCAAAGGCCATGTGTATTGAAATAGAGAATGTAAACTACACTAATGGTATGGGTTTGCTAACCTGGGATATAGTAACTCTGAAAAAGACTTAGGGCCATTGTGGATAATCAACTAATAATGAGATCCCAGGTGACACTGCAGTCAAAAGGAATAATGGATATAAACATGGAATAGTGAGTAGGAGTTAGGAAATTAGAATAACTCTGCTTTTGACAGCAATGAAACCATTCCTGGAATAATTTGTCCATTTCTGTTATCAGCGCTTTAAGAGAGAAGCTAAAAACCTGGAAAGGATTAACATGGGAATAAAGGGAATGACTAAAGGGATGAATAGCAGTGGGGAACATGAGGCAGTCCATCTTTTCAGTTCACCAAGGAGAAGAACACAGTGATTCGCTGGTGTCTCTAAATATCCATACAGTGCACAGAAAGTCATGGAATCATTAAGGTTGGAAAGGGCCAATAAGATCAGCCAGTATATCAACCAAGGACAACAGAAATCCTCGCAATCTGGAATATTAAAGCAGAATACAACCAATACTGGAAAGCAAAAATAAATTCATCAAAACCAAAGGCAAAATAAACACAGAACTAAATTAGTCAGTGGAATCACAAATACTGGTGAAGAATTTTTCATCATGAAGTACTGTAAAGCAGGACTGGATATTTCTTTCATAAAACACCATATGCTATGCTTCAATTCTGACCGTTGAACTTCAGGCAGAGATTAGTGCGTATTTTCCTTTGGTTTGAACTTTTCATAAAACAAATGTTCCCTTAAGTCCAGCAAAATCTATGAACAGCGTTTATTAATAGTTGTATGTTGCAGAGAAAATTAGTTGGCACTTGCAACTTTCCTTTTGGAAGTGTGCCTCTCGTAGTGAACAAAAACATCCTTTGAACTTTTATGAAAGACTCTAGGATCTCAATTTCTTACAGCTTGTATGTGCTTAGCGTAGAGAAGTCATGACTACTTGGCGGTCAAGTTCTCAGCTTCAGGCAGTGGATCCTGTGCTTGATCATAGGTATTGTAGACTTGATCATACAGGTGCTCCACACATGGAATCACACAGCAGGCTGAGAGCTCGGCAGATCTGCATGTACTGTCAGCTTGCAGGGTGCAGAGTTGGAATAGCTCTGGTCCTGGTGTCCTATACACACATGTGGGGGGACAGCTGCATAAGCTCAAGACGTGTTAAACAAGAGCACTGATGTGAAAACGGTGGTGTTGCAGATCCAATTAGCAGGTCTGGACACAGATCTCAACAGTCTAGGAAGACATTGAGACTGATGACTCCTTACTAAGCCGAGACACTTAGTACCCTTGCCTTAAACTAGGACTGACTCAAATATCTCCTTCTCCTGGCTGTAAGGGTACAGGGAATGGCCTTGATGAAAGTCTGCAATAAAGAAAATAACAGCAGATACAGCTTTGAAGGCTACCTTAAGCCACTGCCATTTAGAATGCTATTTAGAGAGACTAGTCTGAACTCAAAAGATATCGTTCTACAATTTCCTTGTGATTCTAGTGCTTCCTTTCCAGTGTTTTTCCCCAGGAGGCTGTGCCTGAATTGCATTCCAGGGGCAATTTAATAACTAGAATGCAAGCTGGGTCTTATTTTTGAAAATTAACATTTAACTTTAATTGCTCCTTCCCACACTACTTTAGAAATTATTCCTCTGTGCAAACTGAATCTGAATGGAAAAGGTCATATACAATTGTAGATTTTGAAAAAAGAAAAAAAAAAGAAATAAGAACTCTAGCTCTAGTTTACCACCTTGTCTTCATCTTAAAAATAGCAGTAAAAACAAAACAAACGTTGTCTGCTTGCCTGCTTTACATTTGAACTATACAAGGAAAGCTATATTGTTGTCTGTTGCTTTGCTGAAACAAAAAATAACCAATTTACTCCTGTGTGGTTCAGAGGAAAATAGCCTTGAGAAAATGTTATTGATGTAGTATATTTATGTAGGGTTGCAAGACAAATTATGCCATCAGCAAATAAGGTCAGAGTAGCAGAGTGAATTACTGGTAAAAATAGGTTGCTTGCAAAGGACAAAGGTTGTTTTAACTGCATATAAACCTTGAAGCCAGATGAGAAAAAATAATAATAGACTCTGTATGGAATGTAGTATTTTAAACCTTCCCAAAACTCTAACTGATTTTTCTATATGAATATTACCTTTTAAGGAAGGATGAATAATGTTGCATGAGTGAGTATCTGCCTATGATTTTTTGGAGTCTGTTTAAGTGTCTTTTGTGAAATACAGAACAACATCTTCAGCTGCCAGACTTTGAACCTTGACTTAAAAAAGGAAAAGATTTCACTTTCTTATTCTTTCTCACACTGTCCTAAAGAATTTAAAGTAGCTTTCAACAGTGAGAGACAAGGAACCCATCAGTTGATGCTGGACAACCCACTTGACCACAGGTATTTGTACTCTGTACGTAAGAGCACAGTATTTAGCTTCTAACAGCAGAATTCAATTTCTGGATACTTGCCTTATGTAACTCTTCATCTATCTGAAACATGTTTAACACAGGTTTTACTTTACCCAGGGCTGCCAGAAAATGCTTACTTATTCTTACTACACTTGAAGTTTTTCAGTTGCTCATAAAAATGAACTTTGAAGGTCTATTCCTATGCTGGTTCTGGGCTAGCCATAATTATAGCATCAGCTCTTAAGAAAAAAAAAAAAAAAAATCATATTAATTTGATAAATAATATTTAAATAAAGCAGTATTGATTCATTACTTGCATTTTTTTAAAGGGTCACCTCATGGCTAGATATATCCCAGGCTTTTTTTGCTCTCATACTGTGTTTCAGTCATTGGCAATGATGAAATTATTGGAAAAGGAAAAGGGTTCAGAGTGGACGTCTTTCCATTTTTGGAATTGCCCTAACTTCTGAGGCAGCACAACAGGCTGCCATTCACCCACACATTTTCCATTCAGCTGACTCTGACGCCTGTTATAGCAAAGTACCTAAATTTCAATAGGATGAAGGGAGGAAGTCCTCTTGAGCACTGGCATAAACAAAGCCATGGCTATGTTTACAGCACTAATGATACCTCAGGTCCATCTGCCCACAATGAGCACCACCTCAAGAGGATTTGTCCTGGAGACAGCTAACTTGAATGTCCCAGAACAGGGCCTGGGAATGAGCTATCACTACACATGCAATTAGTGTAAGTCCCTCATTTAGCTCAAACCTCATCTCTAGCACTCAGGTTACACCTGGACAGTTGTTCAGCCATATTGATACTAAATGGTGAGATTCTGCCCTACCAGCCTTGAGCCTGGCAGCTCTTGTGGATGTCAATAGCCTCAGTGAACAGTTTTGAAACATAAGCAATCAACAACTATTCTTTTGAAATGAGAAATTTCTCTTTTTAAACCTTTAAATATCACTGCAGAGCTAAACTTTCCTGACAGTAAATTTCTGCAATATGGTCACTGATGTTAAACTGACAGTTACAGCTGCTTTCTCATATTTTACACTGCTCATTTTTAGCTTTCCAAAACTTTACTATGTAACTTCACCTCTTACTTCCTGAGGATGTACAAAACTTTACCATTCTGCTTCTGCTTTCACAAATGTTACCTCCTGAATAATACAAATGAACATTTGTGTCATTTGAGTCTTAAGAAAAGAAATCTGTGAAACAGGACTCTGCCTGGAGGAAGGAGATATTTGAGTGTGATTGAAGAGGAGTTGTCCTCCTTTCATAGGAGGCAGATATATACTTCATAATTATCATAAGGGATGTAGACCCAGAAAGTTCTGCTGTGGATCAGTAGTTAAAGCAATAGCTTGCAAGACAAGATTCCTCGATGACAAACATTGTCTATCTGTAGCTCTTATGTTAAAGGAAAATCAGCTCTTTTTTGGGCCCAGTTTCAGCATCTTTTAAAGATAATTTATGGTAACGTAAATCAATTGATTTTGATGCAGGCCACTTTCATGTTACATCAGTGAAAGTGAAATCAGGATATAATTGTAGCTTCAGTTAACCAAGTAGATTCAATCTATTGATTACAGCTATAGGAGAAGTTACAAATGGAGTTTTTAATGTATTTTGCTAAAAAAAAAAAAAAAAAAAAAAAAAAAAAAGTTTTTTGACAAGAAAAAATAAATAGGAATTGTGTCACTGCTGTTAGATGACAGGGCTTGACTTAAAGAGGAATGTGTTGGACTCCTGGACTGATAGTATGCCTCATTTGAATTCAGTTGTGCATTCACAATGCATCATTTTGAGACATTGTGTCTTCAAGCTGCATGCCATTCTATCCTCTGAAGGCAACTTAGTTTGAATCTACCTCCTTGATTGTGGACCTCAGATGCTCCTGTGAAGCAGTGCTAAAAGACCTGAGACCACACAGCACTGTCCTCCATCACACTGCACACAGGGGGATCTGGAAGATATTGAGGAGCTGCTCTGTTAATGTTGCATGAAAGACCGTCAGGAAGCAACCCAAATTAAAACTAAACTATGGCTGAAATGACAAATTTTGAATCAGTTAATCAAAAATTGTACATTTTAATTCAATAATACCAAATTATTCCCTTTCAGCATGAATTCAATCTTGCAAATTTTAAAGTACAGTGCAAGACAAACTGTTCATGGGATGTGGAACTAACAAAGCCCATTTTCTAGAGGTTTGTTTCTTAAATCCTCTGCCTAAAAAAATCCTTAACACCTTCATCACTCCATAAGGATCTAGATGATCTTTGGGGTGCCTTCCAATTCAAGCCATTCTGTGTTTCTATGCTTCCACAAATATATGCACTCTCTCCTTCCACCTGTCACTATCAATTTAATATCTATGTACTCAATTGCCTGTGTTGCCACCTCTTCTTGAAGCAGGAATATTTTGCTCGGCAGGTAAAACTTGTGTGTGATTAACCATGGGATGCCACGGACAGATGAGTGCTGAATTCATACTGCAGCTCTTTTTCTCACTTGGACATACACTTAAATTATTTCTACAAATCTAAATTAAATGTGTAGGTTTTAATGTCTCTGAAGCCTTTTACTGCAGTAACCAAAGAATTCAAGTGTATTGAGGTGAGGAAAAAAAATTGGATGAAAGCACAGAGTGACTTTCTGTCTGCACAAGGCTTTCCTTCCCAAAACAGGCAGAGAGATATTACAGGAAATCACACATTTGCAAACATTGATTTTTTGGACCTTTCTGTTCCTTGAGTATTTTTTTTTTTTTTCTCAATATAGAAGTGTTAGGATGTTCAGTTTGTTTTTAAAAACTAAAATAGAACTTTCAAGGGGTCAAACTTTTATTTTTACTTCAGCTTCCACTAATTACCACCTAGCTAGGGTCTCATTTCTGACTGTCTTGACAGTAATGAGACTGATTTCTATCATGCTACTGGTCTCTTCAGGCTGCATATTTTCTGGGAAAGTGTTATATATATCACAATGGAGGAATCTAGTCATTTCTGGAAAAAAAAAGAAGCCCAGGTAGCAGGTGGCCAACTGTGATGTGAAAGTTGCTGTCTTATTTGCTTTATTAGCTACAATAAGTTGTCACTGTGGAATATAAAAGTACTGTTTAATATATTTACTTTCAGGTAAGGAGATAAGTGCATTACATATTTTACATGTGGCAAAGTAACAGCAGACAGACTGTCAGATAGATATTTAAACTTTTGAATGACTAATTTTCTAAATGCCAGGCTCAGGTGTCTGTTAAAATTAGCCTTGTTTTATTATCATCAGTATTATCATTAGCATTATTATGATGATAATGATCAGACACCTGCTCAAGCAGCAGCTAAATTGTTTTTGTCAGTCTTTAAATAAACACATAAAAGAAAATGATTTTATGCCTATGCTGCTCATC
The DNA here is from genome assembly GCF_019232065.1 of Centrocercus urophasianus. Classification (NCBI taxonomy): domain Eukaryota; kingdom Metazoa; phylum Chordata; class Aves; order Galliformes; family Phasianidae; genus Centrocercus; species Centrocercus urophasianus. Next base: position 2,319,384 of record NW_024885355.1, read on the forward strand.
ACCTCAGAAAGAAACAATAATCCAAACTGAGATATGGACAGGGTGACAAAGGAACAGGACCAAAATTCTGTAATGTTTCCAGTCCAGCATCCTTAGATGCCAACACAGAAAGCAAACATGAAGGACATGAGTTAGTGAGCATGGTGGTGATGGGTTGATGTTTGGACTAGATGTTCTTAGAAATCTTTTCCAGTCTTAATGCTTCTATGATTCTATGAAATATTTTATGAGCTATTTGTGTACACAGTCTGGGCTTGCTGTTATATTCAGTATATGTATATTTTTATAGATGGCTGTATATATATATATATATATATATGAAGTATGTATTATACAACTTCACATTGGGTTATTAAAGTTCTGATAAAACATCAGATAAAAACTACAGAGGTGCTCTAATGAAAGGATGATATAACTGTTGTAGGTGAACGTTTATAGCTGGTAAATAAGGAACAGTGAGTTGGTGGTAAACCATGAAGCACCTATAATCTGAAGACTGAAAGCTTTATTTTAATGCTATGAAATAGCAAATGAAGGATTACCAATAAAGGAATTATGATTGTAAAAAGAAAAAATCTTTTCAGAAGAAGGCTAAGAGAAGCAACGTCTTTCATGAAAGCTGAAGAAAGGTTGTACTTCACAACACAAAAAAGGTATCTGTAATTTAAGTAATTGAGTTCTGAAGGATTCAATAGCAGCCTACAGATTTTTGAAGTGGAAGGGGTGAAAAATGTTACTCAGGGTGGATATGGAATATCAGTTCCTGGGGAGTTACCAGACTGACCTCATCTAGTTGGATGTTAGTTCCACTTTGAGTAGAAGTTTGAACCAATGACCTTCAACAGCGTTTCTATTGCTCAAAGAAGGTAGAGCAGTAGCTATTCTGCAACCCATTATGCATATTTTTGAGGGAGCCAGAGAGGACTGTCTGATGTGGACAACCACAGTTCTGATGGGAGAGTAAGGATTAAAAATAATGAAAAACATAGGAACAGTAATCATTGTACTAGAACATTTTAAAACATGATTAGACCTCATTTTTGGGGATACTAATAAAACACACCTGTTGTGACATATTTACAAGGTAAAATGAAGAGAAAAGTAAAGCAGGAGGGTATCTGATAGGGTGTGTTTAAATCTTCAGGGCTTGTGTGCATGCAAAACTATTAGGAAAATGTCTAACACAATATAAAACATGTTAGCTTTGTGACCACATTCAAGACTTGAAAACTAACTTAGAAGTCACTCCCATTCAACTTCAAGCAATATTCTGAGAGAGTGAAAAGGTGGAGAAGGAAACTTGAAAATGAAACCTCAAAAATGTGAGAACAATACCCTGACATATAGAAAGCTGAAATTCGGCTTTCTGCACTACCCAAGGAGCACGATGGCCTCTCGGAGATTTCTTTCCCCAGAGGCAAGGATTTCAATTTACACCAAGCTTCCACAAGTGATTCAGTAAAATATCACAAAGCTTCCAAACCCCCTGGGGCTGAACCAGGCCCCAGATTAACTCCCATTGGGCTCAGGAAGAAAGAAGGTGATAATTAAAAGAGAAATTTGGGAAGCAATGTACATTTATTGCAAATGTCTGATGTTGGGAAAAGAGCAGCACTAGTGTCTGAAAAGTATATGAAATAATACCAATGGTATTAAGCACCAATGGTAATAATCACCTTATCTTTACCAGAAGATATACAGAATGAACAGAATGATTTACCTCCTGCATCATTTGCCAACATTAATAAGCACAATACTTTAAAATCTACTTGTTGAAGAAACCCTTTGGGTGATGTCATGTGATGACGCGATTCAAAGACCTTAAAGCATCTACTCCTTTCAGTTCTGGTATTGACAGAAAATTGGAATTCCTCATCAGAGAGGTACAATCTATCTGTAGAAATTAAGCTAATTAGTGTCGAGGAATAGCCATTTCAAATGGTTGAAATCCTCCTCCTCCTGCTGCAGCAGCTGCTACTGCTAAACAGTAACCATAACCATGGTGGTGATGACGGAGATAGTGAGGAGAGATGTGCTAAACTACAGACAAAAAAAGTTCAACTAATGAAATTTGCTAAAGCAGCACTACAGAAAGTGAAAAAAACTATAAGAGCTTTCTACATAAAGTTATTTTTGCCAGCTGAGGTGGCAAAAATATTTAAAGAACAAACTATTTTTCCTATTTTAGACTTTAGGAGAGTCTTCTTAATCTTGAAGTATTTGGACATGCAGACAGTTGCTGACTTCAGGGGAAAGCTTTTGTATCTGTGTGAATGTGTTCTGAGTGGGTATCAATACGTCCTATATTTGTGTTCTGGGCACTAGAAATGAGTCAGATATTTTTCAGTTCAGGGTGATACAGAAATCACAGAAATCACAGAAAAACCAAGGTTGGAAAAGACCTACGAGATCATCCAGTCCAACCATCTACTTATCACCCATACAATAGCTCTCCAACAAAAAAAAAAGTAAGAAAGGAAGCAGAGAATATCAAGGCGACTAAGTTCTCCAGGAATGAGAGTGCTACAAGATCCAAAGTTGTTTTAGGGTGGAGCTTGATCACTGTGGCAGGACATCCATTTCTGCATTCTGTTGCTAAATCCTGAGATCTCCAAAGAATTCTGTTGTCCTGAGTGGTGCTAGACCAGGGAGAGAATAGAGTCTGAAATATAAAACCAGAGAGAAGCAAGTAGACTACAGGGACTTACAAAACCTGAGTGGAGTTTGTTCCTACTGACATCCAAAGGTCTTTTGCCTCTTAGATGATCTCTGTAGTCTTTTTCCAAGCCAGTGCCACTCCAAGGCGACTTCATAGCTCTTCACAAGCTTTCCTAGTTCATTCAGTAAATATCCTTTCTTGGTGGCAGCATTCATTGTTAATGAACTTTTCAAATGCTCCCCCCAGCTCTCTTTCTTTTGCTATCTCTGTCTCATTTTAACACACTGAGAACCTCACACTTTCAGGTCTTATTTCTCACATAAGCTCCATTTTCTGCACCACTATAGCAGTGCTTAAAGCCTGGAAAATCTTCAGATTTCATGAACTGAGATTTCTCCTGGCATTATAACATCCCTAGCTGGCACACAGTCAATGAACCCTGCTAATATACCATCAATCTTCACTGGCCCTGGAGAAAGAAGAGTGCCGGGACTTGGCCAGAATACTTCTGTGCTTGGCTTATGCTCAGCTGGAGTTGTTTAAAACAGTCCCCAGGCTGCTCTAATGTGTGCCAAAGACATCTTGAAAGTCAGTGAGATGACTCCCTGAGCCACCCCATTTCCTACACCTTCTGTGCTTGATGGGCCCTGGGTGCATCAGGCACTGGGGGCCAGGCAGTGCCTCTGATCCGCTGCCACCAGCAAATTTCAGCACCATCAAAGCTTCCCTATATACCTCTTGCTGTCACATAGTTCACCTTTTTTATGCATGGGCAGACTGAGTTCAACAGGAGCTAGAAGGACCTGAATTTCAACTTTCAGATATGCACAACTTTCTTTGTACCAATATGCACTAGACCATTTTAGAAATAAAGACTTGAACTTCACACATGGCTGATGCATGTGTGTATACAAGCCACAAACTCCCATTCTGTTTAGTTACATTAATTGCCACATGGTAATTTCTCTCTTGTTATAAAACAGAGAAGTGTTCCTCTGTAGAAACTTAGCATTTATTTTCTGTAAATCCCCTGGCTACTTTTCAAAGATGAGCTACTGAAGAATAGGTGGTCAAATTGAGTTTGTGGAGTTTGAACCGTGTTTTTCGCTACCTTGTCTTAGGAAAGGTGTTTAAAAAAGGGTGTAAAACAAGAGTGAAAATCCATTGTTATGGTCTGTGAGGGTTTCTATATTCTCTGTGTTCTCCATGTATGGATCTAAGCAGTGACGTAAAACAACCTAGGAAATATTCAAAAGTCTTTCGTTCTCCTTCACTACACTCACCTGATTTATTCCTCAGATCTGCTGAGATCAATATGAAAAGGTTAACTCTAAATGGAAAAAAGTTCAAACACTGAGCCATCACCATGACAGTGTCCATTTCCCATGCTGACTTGATTCTGCACATGCCTGCCTGGCAGCTTTACTGACTTAGCATGGGCAGAAAACGTGCACTGAGCATTGATGGAAATGTTTATTCTGAACAGCACTGCAGTTTTTGTTGTTGTTGTTTTTGTTTTTTTTTTTTGCTAAGGAGCAAGGACAGCTCATTTTTCCTGAAATTCAACCTGCTCCTCTTTGAACTCAAGGATTGACCTTATTTTACCAGTGGATTTTGGCAACTGTAATTGTGTAGATTTTGTGGTTTGGATTTTTTTCTTTGTCCTGTTTTGATTTTAATAAACCCACAAGTGTTTCTTTTTTAACACTAATTCAGGCTCTGCTCTGTGAATAAACGTATTTAAAGGTAGCACTGTGGTCTGACAGCTAATAGTACTAGAGAAATTAAGAGCTGTCTAATGCTGTGAGTCATTCTCTTGCTCCGCAGACCTTCTTCAGGTCATGGACTGTAAATTTTTTCTGAGCATGGATCTTATCTTCTCCTATTTGTTTTTGAAATGTTCTATGTATATATAACATTGGGAAAAATGATGGCTTTTGACAAATAATATCTAATATTCAACAAGGTGCTAAACTCCAACATCCATTATTTCATCCAAATAGGCTTTTCCCAGAGAATATCTGTTCCTTTTAATAAGATATTTGCATTATTCACTGAAGCAGGTTTTTCTGGTTTTTTTGATATACTATAATGGGGGGGGGGGGGGGTGGGGTGGGGTGGAGGAGGGGTAGAGGGGGAAGACTCTATGATCTCTGAGGTCCCTTCCAAGCCCTGCAATTCTGTGATTCTATGAAGCTAGCTTTAAAAATTATCAGTTTTTTTTTTTAATTATGTTTATATCTTTTTTTCTACCTGCATGTTCTCATTCTCCTTATTTAATTTCTCCACCCACAAGAAACACCCTGAGCTCTCACTCTGGTTTACCTTTGAATCCTTTGTTAATACATTTGCCCTGCACTCACCTTCAACGCAAATATACACTTAATTCTCCTACATAATAGCACTTTCAAGAAGGACAAATAAAATGATGAACAAAAATTTAACGAGGGTTAACCAAACACATCGGCATTTACCTCCTAAAGACCTAAATCTCAATTCAGTGCTGGCATATCCTTGTGTGTTTACACACCACAGTCTGCACAAAAAGATTCAAAATGATTTTACAACAGAGTGTTGGCATTCGGGGGGCATTGTATTATTTTAAAGGCAATTACCAAATAAAATATTGAAAAGAAATGTTGACAGAAGACTCTTTCATTGGTTTTCTGCACAGAATAAACTTTTAAGCCAGAACAGAACAGGTCTGCTGGGACTTGACAAGGCCCCCCAGAGATCTGTGGTCCTGCAAAGTTTAAAGCAGGCAGTGGAGGACTTGTCAGATGCCATCTACTTTCTGTGACAGGCAGAAGCTTAACTTAGACTGCAAAAGGAACAAATAAGGATGGGAGAATAGTTTGAAAGGAGCCTTGAATTGGCTGTACATCTGCATATATATTACTCTCCTTTTGTTATCAGTTGAGTCCTGAAATTCCTCGTGTTGTTATCTGGTGAGAGGAGTTACAAGTCAGGATAAGCCTGGCTGCATGCATACCTTAGCAGATACAGTCAAAACAAAGGAAGGATCTGCTGGAAAGTGAGGGGAATAATTATGAGATCCTACATAAATACATTCCTTTTGGTATGAAGAAGTTTGTGCCCTGGGTCAGAGCAGTGATTCATTACATCTAGAATCTGGTCTCTGGCAAGCAGACACACTCTTCCTTTGAGGAAAATATAAGAAGTCCCTGACAGTGTAACTCTGTTGTAATAGGTAATGCTTAAGATTCTGTCCTAAAGCAGAAAGTTTGTACCCAAGCAGAAGAAGGATGCTCACACAGCTTGGTCTTGCCCCCACACACCTTCAGAAGGCACACAAGGTATGCCCTCGACAGGGAGCTGTGCATGTACCTAGTCCCAGATCTGATTTTCAGCTACAAAAGCTCCAGTTGTCCTTACATCACACTCTATTTGCTTCTCCTTTTCACAGTTTGCTCCCTTAATTTTCTTTTCATACAATCATAGAACAATTAAGGTTGGAAAAGACCTCTAAAAGCATCTAGTCCAACTGTCAGCCCAACCCCACTATGTCTAATAATCATGTCCCTCAGTACCACATCTGCATGGTTCTTGGACATCTCCAGGAATGGTTACTCATCACTTCCCTGGGCAGTCTGTTCCAATGCATTACCATTCTTTCTGAGAAGAAATTAATCCTACTTTCCAACCTGAACCTCCCCTGGCAAAACTTAAGGCCATTTCCTCTGGTCCTCTTGCTGTTGCTTGTGGGAAGAAACCATTTTATAAGTTACAATGCTTTAAAATGTGTTTTACCTTTCCTGTGCTATTTGTTGCTTTATGTTTCTAGCCTGTATTAAACACATTTGAATGCACGTTCTACTAAGGATTGACATTTTGTGAGTCCTGTTGTTTTCACATCCAAGGGAAAAATGTAACATTTGCTCATACCATAGTTTTAAATAACAAGACAGATGAGGCGGTTGAAAGCTTCCATCCAACATGAGAAATAATAAGAAATTGCTTCTTGTAAGTAATTAAACATAGTCATGCAGTGTGGCTGTGCTTCATTTCAAAGAAAAAGACCATAGAGAAACGTGAGATGATGGGAGTCAGTCACACAATATATATCTGACAATCACCAGCATGCCTTTTATGTTTATTGGAGAAATAATGGTAAGCTGCACTCAAGAAATCCTCCAAAAACCCCTTCTACTTGAACTTAAAAAGGGGTAGAGAGAGAAACAAAATTCTGAAGCAACTCTGTTTTTGCAGCAGTGATGCAAGAAGAATATGAACAGAAAGCACAAAATGGGGAAAGAGAACGATCACCTTACATAGCTGCTGTTGTAAGAAGTAACACTTTGCATGGACAACCCTGAACTGGACAAGCAGCACTCCTCTAAGTGCTGGGGGACATGTATTTTGGCAAGATACATTCAGTTCCTTGGAAAAAGTTTCCCCTATGAGGACACGCTGAGGGAGCGGGGCTTGTTCAGCCTGGAGAAAAGAAGGCTGCGAGGTGACCTCATTGCAGCCTTTCAGTACCTAAAGGGAGCCTACAGAGGGGAAGGGAATCAACTCTTTGAAAGGGTTGATATGTGTAGGATGAGGGGAAATGGCTTTAAGTTGAGGGAGGGGAGATTTAGGTCAGATATCAGGGGGAAATTCTTTACCCAGAGAGTGGTGAGGTACTGGAACAGGCTGCCCAGAGAGGTTGTGGATGCCCCGTCCTTGGAGGTGTTCAAGACCAGGTTGGATGGGGCCCTGGGCAGCCTGGTTTAGCATTAAACGTGGAGGTTGGTGGCCCTGCATGTGGCAGGGGGGTTGGAGATTCATGATCCTTGAGGTCCCTTCCAACCCTGGCCATTCTGTGATTCTGTGATTCTGTGGAATAATAGAAGAGATTAGAATCATAGAATATCCTCAGTTGGAAGGGATCACTGAGTCCAATATCTTGCTCAACACAAGACCACAGAAAAATCAAACAGTATTTCTGAGTGTTGTCCAAACACTTTTTGAACTCCATCAGGCTTGGTGCTGGGATCATGTACCTAGGGATCCCGTTCCAGAGCCTGACAACCCTCTCAGTGAAGAATCTCTTCCTAACACCCACTGACCCTCCTCTGATGCAGCTGCAGATCGTTCCCTTGAGTTCTGTCACTGTCACTAGAGAACATAGGCCAGTGCTTCTCCTCCGTTGCCCTGTAAGGATATGCAGGTCACCGTGAGGAGCTGCAGGTTACTATGAGGAACTGTAGAGCACCATGGAAAGCCATAGGCTGCTGGGAGGCCTCCCCTCAACCTCCTCTTCTCTGGGCTAAACAAATCAATTCATCTCAGCTTTGCCTTCTATGCTCTAGATCCTGCCCTCAAGACCTTCCATTATCTTTGTAGTCCTCCTTTAGAAGCTCTCTAATACCTTCATGTTCTCATGTTGTGATTCCCAAGACTTCACCCAGTGCTCAAAATGAGACTGCAGCAGCAGAGCAGAGTGGAACTGGAGATCTGATGCATGCCTGGATACAGTTAGCACTTTTGTCTGTCAGGGCACACTGTTCACTCATATTCAACACACCATCAAGGAGAACCCCCAGAATGAGTGCAAAGGGATAAAATAAATGCAGGCTTCAGAGGGAGTCTTGTAAGGGAGATAAAGCAGAAAGTGTGATTCAGCAGAAAATCCAAATGCCTAAGGTCTTAAAAATAAATAAATAAATTAAAAAAATTTCATATAGAAGGAAGAAAACTGGACAAGATGAAGCAGGCTAGGTGCTTCAGCCTTCTGTTTTATCAGACACAACCTGTGTGTAAGTCAGGAACTGAAACCTGGGCACACATATGGATTGTTTTACAAGAACCCTTGTAAAAAGAAGTTACAAGGAATTTATTCTGGGATGAACACAGAAAATCTGACATGTTATCTGATGCTGGTTCTTGGTGTTTAAGTATGGCTCCAAAGTTGCCATGGGCAGCTGGAACCTTCCAAAGCTTTTTGTCTCTTGGCAGGATCCTTCAGCCTCCTTTCTGAGATCTCTACTGAGGATTCTTACATGAAGCCACATTTTCCATTCTCCAATCAATCACAGAATCATTTAAGTTGGAAAAGACCTCTAAGATCATCAAGTCCAACCATCAACCCATCACAGCCATGATGTTTCAGAATTTGTTTCTTTAGGACCTTCAGCTTTCCTCTTGCATTTTAACCTCCATAACCAAAATGTTTTTTGGTCATCAATATTGCAAAAAAATGGTGCAGCAAGAAGGTTTTATATGCATTTTAAGGAGAGAAAATTAAGGGCTGTAACAATGTAAGGACAATCAGGTGCTTCAGAGCCAGAGTTTGTTAGCTAAGCTGTGAAGATGAGGAAGGGTCTAAGAGGGCAGGATGTATGAGGAGGGTCTGGAGTCCCTTGGATTGTTCAGCCCAAATAAGATGAGGATTAGGGGAGGCCTCGTGGAGGCCTGCAGCTCCTCATGGCAGACTGAAGCTCTTTACAGGGGAACGGATGGGCAGCACTGATCTCTGCTCTCTATGACAGTGACAGGATCTGAGGGAACGTCATGGAACTGTGTCAGTGAAGGGTCAGGTGGGGGCTAGGAAAAGGTTCTGCCCCAAAGGGCAGTGGGCATGGAACAGGTTGCTCAGGGCTGTGGGCATGGCCCCAAGCTGCGGGAGCTCAAGGAACACTGGGACACTGCTCTCAGACATTGGATTTGAATTCGGGTGTTGCTGTGTAGAGACAGGAGTTGGACTCGATGATCTTCATGAGTCCCTTCCAAGTCCAGATATTCTGTGATTCTATTATATACAAGCATGTTTTAGAGCAGAAGGATTGATTCTGTCAACCAGCAAACAACCCATGCAGGCAGTACAGTTGTGATACCAGTAAGACTTGCGTTAGATGAGATATATCATCTACAATGACTAAGACTAATAACAACGTGAGACCAACAAGAGATCAGATATCAGGCTGCTCTGAGAAACTATGAATGCCCCATCCCTGGAAGTGCTTAAGGATGGGTTGGATGTGACCCTGGGCAGCCTGAGCTGGTGGGTGGCAACCAGCCCATGGCAGGGGGGTTGGGGTTCAATGATGTTTGATGTACCTTCCAACTTATTTTCGTGTGACAGATTGCAACTTCCAAGTTTCTCAATTTTAATGTCCTTCCCGTGTTGCACTTTTCTTATGACTGAGACTTAAATTCCTACCTGAGCCTATATGCTTTTGTTGTTCACTTCTATAGATTTTCTGCCAGCTTTCTGTTTCATTTTTATGGAATATTCATTTGATGAGTTTTCCCGTGTTTTAGCTGCTGTCTGCCAGCCAGAAACATCAAAAACCACCTCTATTCTCTGCAATATAAGAGAATTTCAAACAGAGAGTGATGAGATATCTCCAAGTAAAAGACAGAGAGAAGGAAAAAAAAAAAAGAAAAATAATCCCTTATTTCTTCAGAAGCATCTCAGCCATCTCAGACAATCCTTCACTGCCCTAGCAGTTTTAGAAATGCAACTCTGCATCACTAGAAAGGAAAGGTGTCTCAAAGCAAATATTAAGTACATGCTTTGAGCCTTGAAATGTTGAAATTACACTCAAACACTATCCTGCAGGTGCTCAGAGGATGGTTAAAAATCTCATTCCTGTGGTCAGAATGCTCAGCCCAGGTTTTATGAGCAAGTGGTAGGCAGAGTGAGGGGTCTTCTTGGTGGAAGGCTTGCTTCGTCCATCTCCTGTGGATTTGCTTTTCTTCAAAAAGAAAAGTCAGAACAGGTAGTAGAGAGCCCTAGCATCAAGATGTTTTCCAGATTATCCCTCACTGGGGTGTACAAGTGAGCACCATGTCTGCTCCTGTTCAGGCTGCAGGCAAAGACACCCATACTCATATCTTTTTCATAGCAGTATGTATTCATACAGAGCGCTGTAGCTAAAGATTTTTCTGTGCCAAATGGACATGGAAGAATGCATTAGCACTCAGGGGTAGTGGACAGCTTCCAGAGATTTACTGTCACTTGTTTTTCTCTGCTCAATGAAATTCTTGTACCACTGGTCTGCCTGCAGCCTCAGATTTTGCATGTTTTTCCAGGAATGAGGCATTTTTTTCATCCAGAATTTTCCCTTATCACCACTGCTCATTCAGCTGCATAATCCTCTTCTATTTTTCCTTGTACTCAGAACCAGCAAATGGCAATCTGCAGCTGGTCTCAGACTAAGCCTTTTCTTTCAGAGAGAGGTCAGACACTGGAATGGCTGCCCAGGGAGGTGGTGGAGTAGCCGTCCCTGGAAGTGTTCAATAGGCATCTGGATGAGGAGCTACAAGATGTGGTTTAGTGCTTGTGGTAGCAGTGGTAACGGGAGGACAGTTGGATTAGACGATCTGGCAGGTCATTTCCAACTTTGCGATTCTATGATTCTATGATCACAGAATCACACAGAATCACAGAATTGTAGGGGTTGGAAGGGACCTCCAGAGATCATCGAGTCCAACCCCCCTGCCAAAGCAGGTTCCCTACAGCAGGTTGCACAGGTAGGCATCCAGGCAGGTCTTGAACATCTCCAGAGAAGGAGACTTCACCACCTCCCTGGGCAGCCTGTTCCAGTGCTCCGTCACCTCACTGTAAAGAAGTTCTTGCGCACATTTGTGCGGAACTTCCTGTGCTGCAGTTTCTGCTTGCAGTTGTTCAACATCTTCATCAATGACCTTGATGAGGGGATAATGGCCACCCTCAGCAAGTTTGCTGATGATACGAAGTTGGGAGGATTGGCTGACACGCCTGAAGGCTGTGTTGCCATTCAGCAAGACCTGGATAGGCTGGAGAGCTGGGCAGAAAAAAAACGGATGAGGTTTAACAAAAGCAAGTGTAGAGTCTTGCATCTGGGGAGGAATAATTGCATGCACCAATACAGGTTGGGGGATGAGCTGCTGGAGGGGAGCTCTGCGGAGAGGGACCTGGGTGTCCTGGTGGATGACAGGTTGGCCATGAGCCAGCAGTGTGCCCTTGTGGCCAAAAAGGCCAATGGCTTACTGGGGTGCATTAAAAAGAGCGTGTCCAGCAGGTCGAAGGAGGTGATCCTCCCCCTCTACTCTGCCCTGGTAAGACCTCATCTGGAGTACTGTGTCCAGTTCTGGGCTCCCCAGTACAAAAAAGACAAGGATCTGTTGGAAAGAGTCCAGCGGAGGGCCACGAAGATGGTGAAGGGCCTGGAGCATCTCTCCTACGAGGAAAGGCTGAGTGAACTGGGTCTGTTCAGCCTTGAGAAAAGGAGACTGAGAGGGGACCTGATCCAGGTCTATAAATATCTAAGGTGTGGGGGGCAGAATGGCGAGGCCAGACTGTTTTCAGTGGTGAGTGGAGACAGGACGAGGGGAAACGGCTGGAAACTGCAGCATAGGAAGTTCTGCACAAATGTGCGCAAGAACTTCTTTACAGTGAGGGTGACGGAGCACTGGAACAGGCTGCCCAGGGAGGTGGTGGAGTCTCCTTCTCTGGAGATGTTCAAGACCTGCCTGGATGCCCACCTGTGCGACCTACTGTAGGGAACCTGCTTTGGCAGGGGGGTTGGACTCGATGATCTCTGGAGGTCCCTTCCAACCCCTACAGTTCTGTGATTTGTGATTCTGTGATTCTGGCCGTTTCCCCTTGTCCTGTCGAGTGATTGAGTGTCGATGATTCGAGTATTATCAGGATATTTCTTCTGGCAGCTCCCAGGTGTGGGGAAGGGATGGCACATAGCTTAGTAAAGACTGCATAACACTGCATCTCAGATCCAAACTTTACTCCAGAGCTGTAGCAGTCCTTGCCTTGCTTGACAGAAGCAGGAAGAGTCGAGAAATTCTTTGTAGCCACAAAAAATCAGATTTTTTTTTTTTTAAAGACAGATTCACAGGTGTGTAGCAAAGTGAAGAAATTAATTTAGGGAAAAGTGGTTGAATAGGCAGCTGATAATGGGAGAAAATCCAAATGGTCTGAGCACTTGTGTATCTGGAAGGGCAACTCATATGGAGAGAAGCTGGAGTCTTCTGGGATCAAAAAGTGCTAGCAGTGCATCCCACCTTGCCCTTAATGAAATGACTCTCAGGGCACTGGCATAGCAACCCTTTCATATATTTTTTTCTCATCTTTCTTTCACCTACTAAAATAACTCATAAGGAACTACAATGGATTGTTACACTGATATTGGCTGAGCAGTGGTCAGCTGCTGCCTCTGTCTGTCACACTGCAATTTGGTGTCATAGGGATATTTTTACCTGTTTTTATGATTTTTTTAACTATATTATTAATAAAATAGAATATTGCTACTCTAAAAATGTTGATACATAATCAAAGGATGTCTGTAGATGTCTCTAGAAAGAGAAATTATATTTAGCTTAATCAAAAAAGATTCTCTGCTGCTTAGACAACACATCCCACATAGGTGTTGCCAAAATTAATTTCTAAATAAGCCCAAATATATCTTGATAAATAAATCTCTGAAACACTCTTCCTCTCTTAGCACAGAAAAACACTAAGTTAGGGAAAGAAAGGACATTTTCCTCCTGCCTCCTCGGTCAGCCAGATATGATGCCTAGGTTGGATATACCTCAGGTTGGATATTAGGAAAATTTATTCTCAAAGGAGTGGTGATGTACCAGAACAGGCTGCCCAGGGAAGTGGTGGGGTCACCATCCCCAGAATTTTCAAGAACCACGTAGATACTGCACTGAGAGACATGGTGTAGTAGGTATGGTGGTGATGTGCTAATGGTTGGACTAAATGATCTCAGTGATCTTTTCCAACCTTAATGATTCTATAATTCTACGATTCTTTGATATTCCTTACCTCTGAAAGAGCGCAGAAGTAAACAGTTGGGGACAGAATTCAAGAAGATGGGATGAGGGTTGAGTATCTCAGGGGGGGTTAGCTCTTCCAAGCATTTCTAGCTGTGTACTAACCACTGAGGCATAGTGAGGATATCCATTAGATATCACAGAAAAAAGCCTCCAGACTTGTAAAAGCAGATATTTTACATTGCTAACCACTGTACTGCAAAAATAAAAAGCAAAAGAATAACAAAACCCAGCAACAAGACAACAAAGGAGACATTTGAGACATTTTATCTCCCTGTGCTGAATAAATGCAAATAAAATAGATGCAAATAAAAGAAGAGGAAAGCTGATTTTTTTTATTTTTATTTTTTAAATATGTGAATGCCAATAACAGGCCTAGTAATGGCAACATCTGTGCGTAGGATCATCCACTACGATTCACAGAGCATTTTTTGAGATGGACACAAACATTTACTTGTAAATTAGCCAGCTGTGGGTGCCCACACATCTTCACAGATTTAATGAAATTTAACAGAAGCATATTAGAGATGTGGAAAACAGCACAAACCAAGTTTTAAATGTACTCAAAACTTTATGAAAAAAAAAAAATTCTAAAGGTTTTATTAAAAAAAAAAAGTTGAAATGTTCAATTCTTATGCAGCTTGCTTATAGGCAATAAAGATAATAGTGTGGTGTGAATGTAGTCATCTGTATTACAGTGAAAGGAAAATAGCACAAAAAATTTAAGGAAAATCCTTTAAGGTTTCAGCTTACAGCCTCTGAAATGAAAGGCAGACAAATTCTGCTTAAACTCTATGGGGAGTTAGAAGTAAGTAATGCAATTGTTAAATTAGCTGAAAGCAGGAAGTAACTTTTTTTTTCTCTGTGTATAAAGACATGTGGGTCACCAGAACATACTAAGAGCAGTAAGGACTCTTATGAAGGTATTTGAGTGACTTAAACTAATAATTTCATTTCTTCACCAATAGCTCAATGACAATACTATCATTATTTTCATCCTTCAATGTCCTTTTTAGATTCTAAATACATTATCAGAAAAGCAAGTGGTTATGTATGCTGCATTTTGTCATGCTGAAGTTAGATGTTCTAATAAATATCTGTGCAGTGCTATGGTCAATTACATACGTAACAGGGCAGGAGAAACTGACAGCCCTTGTTTCTATCATGAGTTAAAGTCATTAAACCAGGAGGTTTGGTACTTATTTTCCCCAAATTTAGCTTGATTTGCTGTGGTGACTCTATTCTG
>NW_024885355.1:2334173-2348404 GCF_019232065.1 Centrocercus urophasianus
TTTTTTTTTTTTTTTTAATGAGATATTAATTAAGTAACTCTGAGTTTTAATATGGTAAGGTGTAATTCTCCATATTGGACTTTTGAAGCACTCAGAGTTTTGAAGCATGACTTTTTAAGTAATTGTGGGACTAGGAAACATCATGAGCTCTGAGACATATAGGCTGTTTGTGAAGTGTTATTGTACAGTGCACCTTATGGTTTCTACAGTACTCTCTATATGTGAGAGTATAAAAGAGGAAAACTACTAGCTATTATACACACACCCTGAAAGCATTCTGTTTGAAATCACCTTGTTAACTCACTAAATGGAGACAAATTAAACCTATTATAGAAACTTCTATGGAGATTTGCTTCTTTCTGCTTTCTTCTAGGAACATACAGTGGAACTTAAAAAATTATGAAAATACATAAAAATAGAACAATCCAATCCATATTTCCTGAAAGCTTTCCAGGTAGGTATTTCAGATTTTAAAGGTTTTTGCAAGCTAAAAGAAACTATTTTGATTGTTGTATGTTTTCTGGCAACAAATGCTTTGTTGTTTTATAGAATATGAATGTTAGAGTTTTATTGGCTTCATTTTATATCAGCAGAGAGAAAAAACAAACAGGAAACATTTTTTGCTTAGGAATGTCCCTGAAAAGGAGTTGTCTTAGCACTGTATTTTTGATATATAAACTCAATGGTTATATTTGTACCTATTATTTACCCAAGGATTTTAAGAAGGCTTAAAGAATCTCTTTTAACTGAACTTCCCTGCGAATGCCCTGTGAGCATGAGCATGTGAGTGCCCTGTGAGTATCAGATGAGTTCTGCGCATGAGGAATCTGAATCACAAGGAAGACAAATCAGATTAGTTCTCCACGGCTCCAACAATGTGGCATCAGGTTTTGTGACCAATCTTCCTATGGCTCCAAGCCACAGCAATCTTTCCTAAGTATTTCATTTAGAGAGGATTTTTTCCTGACATAGCAAAGCTAGAGAAACCACTAGAGTTCCCAGGCCACTTCTTGCAAAGCCTGTGTTTTAATTAACATTTAGCTAAGGGAACTTGTGCAAGTATTTTTATGGGCATAGCTAAAATCCTCCTGCCTGATGAGTGACAATATTACATCTCTCTTCAGCAGATGGATTAAATGGGAGGTATGTTGGGATTCAAATGATAAACTTGGCTTCAGAATGTTAACTATTTGATACCTAATACAAAGATTACACTGCTTCACTTTCCCACTATCTTTATTACAAGAAATAATAGCTGGATATGCCCTTTTTGAGGAGGTGAAGGGGAAGGACTTCAAAGACTAAAGGTAAGAAGGGCTGAAAACAAAAACATTGATCCTGCTGGTTCCATTTTCTTCAGTTTATATTTCTGAATATAGTAACAACAATAGTGCCAAAGGGACTGGTCTTCATGTTCAAAATTTAATACCATTTCCATTAAGATTGCTGTACTAAAAACTACCTACAAAAGAGGCAGACATTTTCATCTTATGCATGCAGATTCAGGACAGACACAACATTTCTGCTCAGAACTAAACTTACCCAGTCTAAAAATCTCTAGAAGAAATAGAAGGAACTTGTTCTTTTTCAATGTTTAAACAATGTGTTTTGACTTTTCAGTATAAAAGGATGTTGCTTGCTAAATGTCACTTCAGTGTATTAAAGAGAGTTTTAAGGAATTGAGTTTTAAGGAAATGAACTTGCAATCCTGAAATGAAATGTGATATGACAGGACAAACTAAGGATCTTTTTCTCTACCTAAGATAATTTTTTTCCAAGTTTCTATAGCCACCAATTAATCAAATCTGCATTCTCTATGCCCTCATCTTCTCTCCAAAATACACAGTCTGTAAATATCAAAGGGTTTATTTTAGCAAGTTACACAGGGCCCTTAAGAGTCCACTGGCTTCAGTGGTATTTGGCAGCCTTCAGTATCTCACTGGAGAATCGAAAGAGTGAGAAACTCTTTGGGGAGGAGTTCACACATGGAGAAGGATTATTTTTAAAGTGACTTGAGAGATAACTTCATATTCTGAGAAATCTCACACACTGTGACCTTTCATCATGGTATTTAAAACTAAAATGTACAGTGGACTTGGAAAACATAATATAGGAATGGATCCTGAAGTAGACTTTTGTAGCTTTATTTTCTAAAGTACTATATGCCATACACAAAATAAATACAGCATTTATTTCCATCCTACCTCTTTCCTTTCACCACAAATTCCAGCTCTATCCAGGAAAGCAACAACAATAAAATTGGCATCTTATTTTTGCCAGGGCATTAAATAACAATTCTGAGACTCATCTCATCTTGGAATCAATGAAACAATGATGTTAAACAGTGTTTTTCCTAATATTGACTTCTGAATAACACCTCTTGTCACTGATCTCCATCTGGATAAGGAACCTTTGGCTCCAACGCTTTGAATGAGACCATCTAACCAATCTTTTTTCCACAAACTGGTCTATCTATCAAAAGCATGACTCTCCACTTTAGAGACAAGAATACTGTGTAGGTAATGCTGCAGCAAAGTATAATGGAGGAAGGATATTTGTGCCAACAAAACCTATGTCTGCTGCTGGAACTTCATCACTGCAGGCACTGAACACCTATTTAACATTGCTGGATACAGTTGTTCTGACAGAAACCTTCATGTGACTTGCAAAGTAGCAATATCTGCTTTAGACATACGGCTGGCCAATACAGAAGCCATTTTTGCTTTGACTGATTCTCACTGCCATCCAATTTGGCCTGCTCGTCCCAGGCATTTATGATTCTGGAGAACTGCCCTGGTTTCTCTGCTCTAAACCCATCTCTATAACATGGCATTAATAAATACAGACCATTCCTCTACAAAGATAGTCACAGTAGTCCTTTTAAATCTACTCAGCTGTAAAATTCTTGTACCTGTGCCAAACTCTGCTGTTTAAGGAGACATAAAGAGACACAATTAGAACAATGTAATTGAATTAGATATAGAAAAGCATTAGACTGAATACATGAGTAACCTTCCTAGTGGCAAGAAACTGATTTCAGAGGGGCTGCATATGGGTATAGAATTAGAGGCACTGGAGAACTGGGTCCTCAGGTAGAGAAAAACGAAAGAGGGCAAAATAAAGTCAACTCTAATTAGCTGACGGAGTTGCATAGGAAGCAGCCATATGGGTCTGTGCAGCAACAGCTCTTTGAAGTGAATTAATTGCTTTGACCTGGTGCTGATTACAGCTTGCAGAGAAGGTAGGGTAAGTTTGTCTTGTGGGGAAGCAACTTAAGAGAGGAAGATGCTGAACCTTAGAAAACAGTGACCACATAATTCCTGGGGCAGAGAGAACTTGAAAAGACATCTTTAAATCCTAGCTACAATACATTTTTAATACTTCAGTAGCTAGACTGGATAGCTACATGTCATAACAGATTCTCCTACTTCAGCTACTTTAGCTACCTTCCACCATATCAACCCAATGCAGAATGAAAATGCTGTGTTATTGATGACAAAACTATGTGCTCTCCTAAGTCTTCCAAAACTTCTCAGTCAGCTGTTTACACACCTCTGCATCTATTTGCTTGAAGAGAAAGCAGACACTGCCTTAGTCATGAGATCTGCCTAGGTTTGACATAGTGAAGTATGGTACTTTTTTATTAATCTCACTTCTGCCCAAGATCAGTTTGGCCAAACTGATATAACTTCTAAATGAGATGCATATCTTGTTTTCCCTAATGGCAAAATAAATAGACTTCTCTCAAGTGAAGTTTGGAACAAAATGTCTAGACTGTTTTTGTGAAGTGGGGGTGAACCCTGGTGAGCTGGGGGTACTGTACATGCTCTGCTACATAGCAAAGTGTGTTAGCTTCACAAAAAGAAACCTAGTGCTCCCCAGAGCTAAATGGTTTGATCACCTGGGGAAATGTAAACACACTTTTCCCCCTCTCGTTTTATCTCTCTTGTTCTTCAAGCAAAATGGAAATGTCCATTGGTTTGATGGTGTTATGTTGCCATGAGTTCTTTCTCCACTTTGCCAACCAGACTGAGACTTAGAAGAGTTGGAAAGGAAGAAAAATGTAACATATGAAGACAGCTTCCTCACCAAATTAAATAATTTTTCTCAGTTCCTGGATTAGTTTCGTTGTTGTGTCTAAAAAAATTAGTATCATACATTATTTTGAACAATAGTATTCCTTAAAAGCCACTTGAATCAAAACTTTGGAAATTGCATTACTTCATCAGGGTATCTGAAAGTACCTTAGTGATTTCCTTTACAAACTATAGTGAATGCAATGATTACTATTAGAGCAGATTGAGATGAAAAATAATTTATTTGGGCTTCCATAGACATTTTTAGCAAGTGGATAGCTTATATTTCCAGTGAATGAGCCCCACTGTAAATAGATGGATTCATATCTTCTGTGAAAACACATCTCATGTGGAAAATGCCTACATTTAAAGAGCTTTATGCGTATACTTTCATGCATACTTAAGGCTAAGACAAATCCAGAGTATAGCCTACTGTAGGTATTCGGTGAATCGCAGTACAATTTCTTGAAGGGGTTGTTTGTGTAGCCCCAGTGATAACACTCAGTCTTCCTGTTGTGTGACAGATTGCAAACTGTTTCTCAGATCCAATTGCACCTGGAGTTCAGCTAATTTGGAGATCATAGCCTATGACATTCAGCTCCGCTGAATCTAGCTGTCAGCTCCAGCTAATGTAGAGTTTAATAAATATTTAATTAATAGGTGGTTCTTTAAAGATGCTGCTGCAAACATGGTGCACTTCCCAGTTTACTCTTTCTGGGAAATTAATTACTCAGAGTAACATACAAGTTAAAATAAAATAAAGTAAAATAAAAGAATTACTTTAAACTTCCTTCTTAGCCATATTTTGTCTCATATCTATTTGTACTAGAAGCTCCATAGGATCAAAAGTTAGTCTTCCCTTCTTAAGTTTCCCAGAATGGAAAGCTCTCAGAGTAATAGAATCTTAAATTAGGATTAAAAATATTTAATAGCTCTTGGAGTTTCTTTTATTAATTTTTACCATCAATATTCTATCAAAAACTTCATATCTGTTAAAGTGTAAACTAGAAATATATTTTGAGGAGGTAACTTTTTTTTTTTTGGCACTTCCAAAGAAAATATCTGTTTAAACTTTTATGTGAGGTCAGGCAAAACAGAAAACTGGCCTGCCCATGAGCTACAAGCAGGACAGATGACTTCATGCCTCAGGATGCAAGAAACTTCAAATCCTAACCCCTGCCATGGGCTGGTTGCCACCTTCCAGGTCAGGCTGCCCAGGGACTCATCCAACTTGGCCTTGATCACCTGCAGAAAAGGGACATACCCAACTTCTCCAGGCAACCTTTTGCCAATGCTTTGTCCTGTTGAGACTACACTGCCCTGTGACATTTTTGAGCTAATTCCCACAGTGTATAATTCTATCACATGCTCTAGATATAAAAAAAAATCCTGTTTTTGTTTTGTTTTTTGTTTTCCCCCATGTTACTTAGTTCTAAGATTTGAGTTCTAGTTCTAAAATTTCCATAACTGCTCTTATTTCATCCCCGACAGCAAATCAGCCAGAGACCTTTCTGCAGACCTCCTAAGATATATGGAGGAAATATTTGAAAGTGTTGTAAACTTCACGGAAAGAATATTAAACATAATGAAAACTGTATTTATGTTTCAGTTAAGAATGACCAGCACCTGAGCAAAGCAAGGGCTTCTTGGATTGTGGATGCATAATTATGGGCTCAGCTGCGTCCAACCTTCAGTGGGGTGAGGCTTGATGTGATCAAGAAAGGTGCAGGGGGGCAAAGGGTTGTATAGGATGGAAACTTTCTGGCTTTGGAAGTTGGAAACTCATCTGAAGTAAAGTGGAAACTGGTAGAAGGGAGCTGACTTCTTCAGTGTCTACATTTGCATGGTTGCCATTACCAAATTGTAAAAGGGTTATTAATGCAATTCTGTGAGTTTATTTCTCCCTTAGGGTTCTCACTAGCACCAGACTTTATAGCCTGTGCTGGTAAAACGTTGCAGTTACTGATCTACTTATACTAATGCATATTCACATTCTCATCCTTCTGTTCAGTTACATTTCAATTGAAGAAACGTGTGAGTGAGCTTGGAAGATATTTACAATGAGATATACAGCATGACTGTACATGATAGAGATAACTGCATAATGCAAAGTGGCTGCACTGAACACATGAAAATATACAGTGAAAGAAGGGCATCTTCTCTTAACTTCCTACCTCATTAAAGGTAGTTATTTGTTCAAGCATAGCAGTACCAGAAAAGTTACAATGACAAAACAGAAAGAAGCAAAACAACTTGATTAAACATAGCATAAATGGAGGGGGGGGGTAACGTCTGACTAAAACACACCACCTAGACACAAAATACATCTGATACATCTGTCTTCTCCCTAGGGAAGAAAGGCAATACTCCAACACTTAAGCTTAACATTCTTCCAGTAATTTAATGGATAAGCATTAAAAAAAAGAAAGAAAGAAGGAAAAATCCTTTGTGCAATTTAGAGCAAAAAGCCAAGTCTTTATTGAAAAGGAAATAAAGGAAATATATAGCAATTGTACTTCACAATAGGCTGTTTTTTATATACTTGCTCAACATGATGCCTAAAGCAGCCCTCACAATAAATAAATAAATAAATAAATAAAATCTTTAATGCATTTGAAGCTTGTTTGTTTATTTATTTATTTATTTATTCTCTTTCTATGAAAAGAAGAAATTCCTGATTCCACAGAATGGACTGTATACGGACATATTTGATGAGCTGGAGACTTTACACTAACTCTCACTAAGTATAGAGTGGTAGATCAGCAGTATTCACCTCTAGCAGCCATCACAAAATGAATCCTGTTCTATCAGAGTAGAACTTGCATTTGCTCTTCAAGCGATTCATAATTAACAGGAAATTCATCATTAATCCTCTTTTGGCCCCCAAACTCACTGATGATACAGATGTTTGACTCAACAGCTTTAACAGCCAGTCTGGGTTTAGAAATGTGCATCCTGCTTCATTTGGAAGAGCTTATCCAGCCCTTCCATGAGGAAATAATACGAAGGTTGAAATCATCAATACCTCTTCTCCTGTTCTTACTTCATATAGACAAGGTACTTGATGACCCAAATCTTCAAACCTTTCAAATTACCCTGAACAAAGGAATGTGTGTACTCATTTCAAAAGCTGCTAAAAGCAGTAAAAATAGTGCTGATTTCAAAGACACTCTGTGCCGATGCCACGTTCTTTAACCATGTAATTTAAACACATCTGTAAGTTAAGATGCAGTTGTTTTGGCTAGCAGGAGTGTAGGCAGACACCTTGGGCAGCACTCTCTCACTTGTAGGGGTGAGATCCGGCCTCATTGTATTGGTATCAAATAAAAAGGATGACATTCGGGTAACTAAAATTTTTCTCATTGATAGTAAAGTGTTAAAAAATGGAAATATTCCTAGAATAAAGAAAGAAAAAAAAGTTGGTGTTGATGGATGAGGAAGAATAAAATGTAAAGAGTGAGTTTGCTAGTGAGATTTGGTTGTGATTTTGCTGTTCATTATTGCTACACACGACTTCTTCCTTTACAAAAGACACTATCAGCCTGTACAAATGTTTTAAGCTGTATACTTAACGGATGACTGGAGTTTTTTATTTATTGACTTTGTAGTAATTAATAAAACAACTATTAGCTAATGAGCTTTAGCAGTTGCAGAGTTAACACTACATGTCCAATGTTATTAAATTTGGAAGTGTACGTTAAGCCTTGAGTTTTGCAGTGAGACAAAAGTGGCTGTAGTTACTACATTGCAATCACTTCAGTTATCATGCTGGCTCTGAGATTTTTGGGAGTTTCGAAAAGGCTTATTAACTGTTTATTAAAAAATAAAAAAGAAAAAGAAAAAACAAGAACAAAGACAAAAACAAAACAACAAAAAAAAAATCAGCTCTGTCCAGATTTAGAATCACAGAAACCTTAGAGTTGGAAGGGACCTTTAAAGGTCATTTATACCAATTCCCCTGCAAAACAGGGACATCCACAGCTAGATCATGATGTTCAGAGCCTCATCCAGCTTAACCTTGAATGTGTCCAAGGGCAGAGCATCCACCACACCTTTGGACAACCTATACTAGCTCTTCATGACCCTTACTGTAAAAAACTTCTTCCTTATATCCAATCTAAAGAGTCTCCCCTCTTTATTCTGAAGCTATTTCCCCTTGTCCTGTCACAAGTGACCCTGCTAAAGGGTCTGTCCCCTTCAATATAGTCCCCCTTTAGATACTGAAAGGCTGATATCAGGTCTCCTCAGATTCTTCTCCAGGCTGAAGAGCCCCAGATCTCAGCCTATATTTGATGTGATGTTCCACTCCTTGGATCATTTCTGTGGTTATTCTCTTGATGCAATCCAGCAGGTCCACACGTGTTTTGTACTGGACTGCAGAACTCTTCATCTGGACACACTGGTCCAGGTGAGGTCTCACAGTACAAAGCAGAGAGGCAGATTCCCTCCCTCAGCTTGATGACCACGATTCTTTTGATGCAGCCCTGGATATGGTTGGCTTTCTGGGCTGTGAGGACACACTGATGGCTCATGTCCAGCTTACCATCCACCAGTACTTCCAGGTCGTTTTTGACAGGACTGTACACTATCCTTACATCCCCTACGGGATTCTCTATCCCTACGTCCCATCAGGGTGGCAGAGTTGCTGTGACCCAGGTGCAAAACCTTGCACTTGGTTTTCTTGAACCTAACAAAGATCAAATGTGTCCACTGCTCAAGTCTGTGTAGATATCTCTGGATGGCATCCTGTCTCTAGATGTTGACTGCACTACCTAGCGTGGTGTGTGCTCCAGACCCTTGTTAAGCTCGTATGAGTGTGTGCTCCAGACCCTTGTTAAGCTCCTATGAGAAAGGCTGAGTGACCTGGGTCTACTCAGACTTGAGAAAAGAAGCCTTAGAGGGGATAGTATTAATGTTTATAAATACAGTAAGTGTGGGAGTCAAAGGGACACGACCCACATCTTTTCAGCAGTCTGCGGGGACAGGACAATGGGAAATGGCCATAAACTCAAGCATAGTTCTGCATCACTATATGAAAAAACTTCTTCATGGTGAGGGTGACAGAGCACTGGAACAGGCTGCCCAGGGAGGTTGTGGATTCTCCTTCTCTGGAGATATTCAAGATCTGCCTGAACACCTACTTGTGCAGCTTGCTGTAGGGAGCCTGTTTTGCAGGGGGATTGGGCTCGATGATCTCTAGAGATTCCTTCCAAACCCTACAATTCTGTGGTTCTGTATCATCCACAATGTTGCTGAGGATACACTCGATCCCACAGCTGATGTCATTGATAAAGATGTTAAAGAGCACTGGTCTCAGTACTGAGCCCTGAGGTCCACCAGTTGTCACTGACCATCATCTGAACATTGAGCCATTGAGCACTACTCTTTGGCAGCAGTCTCACAGACAATTCTTCACTCATCAAACTGTCCACCTATCAAATCCATGTCTTTATGATTTGTAAAGAAGTATGCTATAGGGGTTCACCTTCCAAACCATTTGATTTGCAGATTTCAGATTGATTTTCACTTCAAGCTCACAGATATGCTATGGGAACTTTCCATCCTTTCCATATATTGTCATAGTAAGGCACTCAGAAGGGATTTATGGGTCCAAGCTCTAATCTCCCATTTATCAGACTAAAAGTGAAAATGTGCACCAAAATATTCAATACTAGCCTTTATGTAGCTGGGCAATCAGAGGAATGGAAGATAAGATTGAATCTGAATAAATGTATAAATGAATGTGTATATAAATATATATACAGATATATAGTTTTCCTTTCCAGATTAGTGCCAAGGTAGAGAATTGTGCCAGAACAGAAAAAGTGGAAGATACAAGGGGTATGAAAAGGATGAAATATCTTCTTGCAATACCCACATTGGGTCCTGCTATTGTAAATTGATTATGAATCCATGGCATCCCACTGGAATGATGTAGTTGAATGAGTACAGCACCAAATCACATACACAGGACATCTAGAAAAATATATCATTCTTTCAACAAAGGCAGTATCTTCAAAATGGGCATTTCTTCAGCAGGCTCAAGATGTCATCAAGCAGTTCTTGCTGGTTTTGTAAAATCTGATCAGAATCTCTTTTCTGTGCTTCTTTTTACTGCCATTCCTTTGTGTTTCCATCCAGAGTATTCATCTTGATTATTCTTTTTTATCATTTTGTATGATCAGACCAGCTCCTTTATTTTCTCTTTCATTACTCATATGAATATCTCTGTCAGTTGCTGTGACTGCCTCATAGTACATATTATTTTCTGTTGCAAGGACAGAAAATAACCCTGAAATTTGAACAAATGTCTGAAAGATTCTGACTATTTTTGTTGGCAGCTTGAATACTATTGGCCTGAGTGTTTTTTTCTTTCTTATTGTATGTGAATCTACTAAAATAAGCAATACAGTGTTCAGGTTATATGGAAAACAGAATGAACTCTTCAATTAAAAAGTGCAAAGTGCATTAAGTCAAATTTTAAAGTTTATTGGTTTTTTTTTGCAGTGCTGCTTGAAAGCTGTTTTTCAATTCAGTTCAGCCACAACACAGGACTTGGTTATATACTGCATTGCATTCTCTATAAGTTGTAGGAAACATTAAGCCTCAGATGGTTCACATATGTCTTTGACTGCATTTTATGAGTTTTGAGGTTGTCACTGTTGCATTCCCTAGAGTTGCAGAAATAATTCTACTCTGTTGGATTAGGCATCTCCTCAAACCTATAGTTATGTTTTAAATTTAGAGCACCGGGCAACTCTAAGTTGAGCGCTGTATTAGGTGAAGTTCTGAAGGATTGTTTCCATTGCTTTCTGCAGCCTGCTGTTTTTCTTCTATATTAAAAATGGCCAAATAATTTGACTTTCATGATTTTGAACCATGAGTTACTGCAGCCCAGGACATATAGAGTTAAACAGCCATCCATGGAGATGATTTCTGGGTATACTAATTTCACCTGCAAATCACAGGAGGCTGTTCCTCTGTACTTAATACCAATACATTTTGAGGAAAACAAACAAAGCTTTATTTGCACACCGTGTAAGTAATTATTAGATGATAGAAAATATTTTATAAAGTGAATGGAAGATGCATCATTTGACTTATTTAAGACTGTTTCAGAGAAAAAACTGCATACATACTGTTGGAAAAAAAAGCTTTTGTCAGATGTAAACACTGTTTATCAATGCATGTTAACTTTTAAGCCTTTATATACGGGCACAGTGTGATTCAGAAGTTACTATTATTATTATTATTTATTTAGAGCTTCTAGATACCTTTGTAACAAATGATGATAATAACAGTTTTGGTCATGCACTATTGAAACTAATGGTACTGATCCCACTACTTTTTAACAGCAAAAAATCAGACTATCTACTATTTCTTTTGTAAAAAGTATAAAGAACTGAATAATTACACAACAGAGTATAAATATATGAAGTTACTTTTAGGGGAAAGTTCGTATGTGATATTTCAAACTCAACATTTGCCTTTCCATAATATCTATACTATTTAATATCTAATTTACTAATTTCAAATGAGTTCACACTTTACATGTGCTTCTGTTCCTAAATAGAAATATATGTTTTCTGCTTTGATTATAGGTCCAGTGTGAACATACTTGTTCCAAATAAAATAATTTATGTACAGTCTTAGAAGTCAGGCTTTTCTTCTAGCCTCAAAACGTGATCATCAACATTCATTTTATTTGCTCTAAATAAATTATTCAGATCTTATTTACCATATTATTAAATTTTAATTGTTCCATTGCATTTTCTCAAATGTAAACAAACCTGTGCAAGAACAAAACACTGCTTAATTATGGCAGCTTCAATTGCTCAACAAAAGAGACATTGCAGAGAGGAATTTTTAGGTTGTCTAATTCTTCCCCAAAGGCAAATACAGCTTTCTCAAAGATATTGCCTACTAATTTTGTTACATACCCACAGTAGTAAGTTTTCTAAAGATCTTGCAAAAGGGAGCATTTAAAGTCTTGATTTTTTTTTTCAAGATAATTACATATTAGTAGAATTTTCCTTTGTTTAGCACTGCCCAGAAAGATATATTAAAAGTGATAAGTACTGCATATGAGTATAAACCATAAAGAAAGAACAAAAAAACCACCAAAAAACTATAACAGAAGATACCTGTGTTCTACCTCTTACAGCTATTGAACAAATGCTGACTTTGTGTGTTGCCTTCTACAGAAATAGAGATCACAGCACAGTAAGGGCGTGTTACAACTGACACCATATTGAACATACTAAAATAAAATCATAGGATTATTAAGGTTGGAAAGACCGATAAGATCATCTAGTCCAAGCATCACCCCATGCCTGTGATTGCTCTAGACCATGTTCCTCAGTATAATGTCTACCTTTTTTCTTGAAAACCTCCAGACAGTGATTCCAACACTCCCTGGGCAGCCTGTGCCAATGCATTACCACTCTTTCGAAGAAGAACCTTTTCATAGTATCCAATCTGAATCCATTCCTGTGCTGGAAAAAAGCACTTGCCTCACTGAATGTTCCACTCACAGGTCTTACTGGAAGGCAAAGCCATACAGAGGTGACCTGCAATCAGCAAACCAAGTCTGCATTTTGCCGTAACTCACATATCACACAGCGGTGTGATTCTCCAGGAGCTTCAAGCAGTCAAGATAGTGCATGCAAGTGAACATGCAGCCCCATGAGATGAAGCAATGACCATTTCTTTCTTTTTACATTACTTCCAGTAGCAAAACTCTAATGAATGAGGTGTGAAATCTGGTCCTAGATACACATGTGTGAAAGAAGCCTCTGCCTGTCCACGTGGATTCAATCACTTTAGAGCAGAACTCTGAGATGGTGGAATGTGAGCCAGCAGAAGTCTGGTTTGGACTTTGGTATATAATTACTGACTTGTACTTCAACAAGTAAGTCCTCTGAAACCATTAAAAGCAACAGTGAGACCACAGTGGGACTCATTAGTGAGTCACAGACCTAAGTCCACGTGCTTGAATGGTTCCTGAGCTGTCTTGGAGCACAGGAAGAACTGTCACATAGTTGTCAGTCTTCAGCTTTTTCTGACATGCCTGTAGAAACCCTACCAAGGACTTAAGACCCTGGAGTGTTAACAGGTCAGCTGGAATTTTTTGATATAAATGTTGAAAAATGTGTGGAAAACAGTTGGATAGTTGGTAGACAGAACAGGAGGGCTGTTTCGTATGAAAGGAATGAACAGCATAGTACTGCCACAGGGACTCCAACAAATACAGCATTGTTTTTCAGTTAGTGTACTATACTCTCATTTCATATGCCTCAAATTATGGTCAAAGAAGCACATTTTTGTTCATATTTAGCCATGATTATAGAAGGAAAAAAAAAATTCAATGTTGCTGTCGGCAAAATCCAGCTGTAGTCTAGCAATCACAGCTTCTCAGAAATAGTCTCTTGCCCTATCAGAAAATACATGTGTGGTCTGATCATAGCCAGAATGTTTGTCTGGCATTTCTCCACTATTCTCATCTATGGCTAATGTTTATGACTACTTTTGCACAGCCCTGGGGGCCCTCTGTCCTTCCAAATATGTCTTTTTCTTGATGATAGATTAAAGGACTCTATCTGTGACCAAGCGTTCTGCTTTACTACTGCTGTGCAGGACTATACTATTGCTGATCCAGAAAATAGGCCTGGAATTCAGAGAAAATTTATGGTCCCTACATTTGTTAAAGAAATAGCAAAAGGCTAACAGAGCTGTAGATAGCTGTTTGCTGAACATCTAAACTTCAGGGAGTAGGTGTCTGCAAATTGGTGTTATTCTTATCTCCTGTAACTCACCTCCTTGTACTAGAACCAGACAGTAGACACTGTGCTTCAGAGTTGGATCCTCAGCCACAAGCTGGGAGACAAGAAGTGAGAAGCTCTGAGAGCTGAATGCTGCAAGGTACATAGCTGAAATTATCTAACGAGGAAGTTAGAATTATCAGGACTCAACATCAAGTAGAGCCTCTGGAGCACCAGGTGAGACCAGAAAGCAATTACTGCCAGTTTGTGATCTGCCCAGTCCATGTGTGCAAAATTTAAAGAATTGGGATTGCCTGGGACCAATCTCTCATCATGCAATAGCAGTTGATATTCTTTTTTTTTTTTTTTTTTTTTTTTTTTTTTTTTTTTTTTT